>NW_024070203.1:47145349-47340753 GCF_014754425.2 Oryx dammah | reverse complement strand
GTTGATGATGGACAGGGAGGCCTAGCATGCTGCAGTCCATGGGGTTGATGATGGACAGGGAGGCCTGGCATGCTGCAGTCCATGGGGTCGCATAGAGTCAGACACATCTGAGCGACTGGACAACAACAAAGACTGAAGTACAGTGAACAGGGTACAGTCAGGGAAGAGGATGGGAGGAGAGGATATGGGGTTGGAACAGGAGTAGTTCTTGTGGATCTCCTTGGAGAACCTCCTTTCTCAACCTTAGAAAGTAGAGTTCTTACTATATAATGCTTATTTCAGAAAGCTTTTGCAGTGCTTCATTAATTTCCACTTATTCATTCAGCCTACATTCTAACACAACACTTAGATAAAACATACTGTGCTTTACATTAAGACTACCAAAAGGAATTCAGTGTGGCCCTGACAAAAAGGAACTGATCGTTTTGGGAGATGGTTGGTAGAATGCAGTGTAAGTTAGTGACAAATCACGTGGCTTGTGAACTGAAAGGAAATAGGTTCACATCTGAGCTCCACACACCCATGGCATCTCAGGAAAATCACTTAATGCCTCTAAGCCTCAGTTTCTGCCTCTGTTCAATTTAATAAAAGGAGTAGAAATAATACACGTAAAACATACCACTGAGTTCTTACCATATTGTGTACTAAAAAAATTCTAGCTGTTACTATGTAAAGAAATCATTATCGTTCGTTATTAGAAGTGCTGTCCCAGAAATATGTTCTATGAAAATGAATTCTGTAGTGAAGGATGAACATGAAGCTGTTCCAAAGTATCAGATGATTTAATCTAAAATGTAAAATTACCACAAGTTTGATAGGCAAACAAGAGGGAGGTTGAAGTGTTTTAGACAAAAGCAACAACTTATGCAAAGGCAT
This sequence comes from Oryx dammah, assembly GCF_014754425.2. Taxonomy (NCBI): domain Eukaryota; kingdom Metazoa; phylum Chordata; class Mammalia; order Artiodactyla; family Bovidae; genus Oryx; species Oryx dammah. The sequence continues at coordinate 47,339,877 of NW_024070203.1, read as the reverse complement.
GGAGATTGAAGAGATTAATGACAACAGCATGTTTAGGGACCAGTGGGTTAGTTGGTGGGAGGGAGGAGAAGGTGAGGAGGACAGGGGTGTCTGAAAAGGGAGTCTGAGGCTGGATCTTCAAGAGTCTGGCTTCCTGGCTGAGAAGTCTCATTACTAGCGAGTCCCTCCAGATTGCTGAAAAAACGAAATTACTGAACTCTGTGTGTAAGTCGCTTTAGTTGTGTCCGACTCTTTGCAACCCTATGGACTGTAGCCCGCCAGGCTCCTCTGTCCATGGGATTCTCCAGGCAAGAATACTGGAGTATGTAGCCATTTCCTTCTCCAGAGGATCTCCCTGACCCAGGAATTCGAATCCACATCTCTTACATCTCCTGCATTGGCAGGCAGGTTCTTTACCACTAGTGCCACCTGGGAAGCCCACTAAACTGTCTGCTATCCCTCAAAAACCGTGAAAAGACAGCCTTCAGAATGGGGGAAAATAATAGCAAATGAAGCAACTGACAAAGAATTAATCTTCAAAATATACAACAGCTCATGCAGGTCAATACCAGAAAAATAAAGGACCCAATCAAAAAATGGGCCAAAGGACTAAACAGACATTTCTCCAAAGAAGACATACAGATGGCTAATAAACACATGAAAAGATGCTCAACATCACTCATTATCAGAGAAATGCGAATCAAAACCACAATGAGGTACCATCTCATGCCGGTCAGAATGGCTGCTATCGAAAAGTCTACAAACAATAAATGTTGGAGAGAGTATGGAGAAAAGGGAACCCTCTTACACTCTTCGTGGGAATGCAAACTAGTACAGCCAGTATGGAGAACAGTGTGGAGATTCCTTTAAAAACTGGAAATAGAACTGCCACATGACCCAGCAATCCCACTGCTGGGCATACACACCAAGGAAACCAGAACTGAAAGAGACATGGGTACCCCAATATTCATTGCAGCACTGTTTACGATAGCCAGGTCATGGAAGCAACCTAGATGTCCATCAGCAGATGAACAGATAAGAAAGTAGTGATACATATACACAATGGAATATTACGCAGCTATTAAAAAGAACACATTTGAGTCAGTTCTAATGAGGTGGATGAAACTGGAGCCTATTATACAGATGAAATAAGTCAGAAAAATACCAATGGAGTATATTAATGCATATATATGGAATTTAGAAAGATGGTAACAATGACCCTATATGCAAGACAGTAAAAGAGACAGACATAAAGAACAGACTTTTGGATTCTGTGGGGGAAGGAAAGGTGTAGATGATTTGAGAGAATGTCATTGAAACATGTATATTGCCATATGTGAAATAGATGACCAGTCCAAGTTTGATGCATGAAACAGGGCACTCAAAGTCAGTGCACTGGGACAACCTAGAGGGATGGGATGGGGAGGGAGGTGCGAGGGGGGTTTGGGATGGGGGGACACGTGTACACCCGTGGCTGATTCATGTCAATGTATGGCAAAAACCATGACAATATTGTAAAGTTAACTAGCCTCCAATTAAAATTAATTAGTTTTTAAAAAACTGATGGGAATAATTTGGGGACAAAGAATATTTTTAAAACCATGAGGATTTTTATTTTCCAAAAGGAAAGCACTCTATGGCAATAAGCTTTGACTACTTACTTGTCAAAGGATGAAATATTTTCCATAGTAAGGGAAGGAGGAGGCCAGATAACCCATTGTTCCAAACAAAGAGCTTCACTGTCTTCTTTGTATTAATTTCTTCTTTTTTCCTAATTGATTTCTTACCTCCAAAGCACAGGAAAAATTAAAATCTCTGCAAGCAAAATAGAAATGATGTTGATGTTTTGTTCCATTTTCCTGAGTTATTCTTTGAAAATAAATGTGGTGGTGGGCCCAGTTAAAGTTGATGTTCTGGCCCAAGCACTCTGGCTCAAGTTTAAAATTTTTAAAAACTAAATCCACAAAGATCTTAGCATGTTCAGTGTTTCTGCTATAGTTACTGCTGCTGCTGCTGCTAAGTCGCTTCAGTTGTATCTGACTCTTTGCGACCCTATGGACTGCAGCCTACCAGGCTCCTCCGCCTATGGAATTTTCCAGGTAAGAGTACTGGAGTGAGACGCCATTGCCTTCTCTGGCTGTAGTTACTACCTTATGCCAAATAGTGCCTTGGATCTTAAAGGACTTGCGAATGAAATAACAACTTGGGAGGTCAAAAAATTCTTCTGTGGGCACAAGGTAACATTTATTTCCAGTACAAAGTAAAGCAGTTCCCTCTAAGAACCAAGAGGTTGCTTCAGTTCTATTGGAGTGTTGGTGAGTCCAACACAACAAGGTCAGGCTGACTGCTCTGTAGTTGGTCAGCACTAAAATCCATTCTGGCTTTGAGATGTGAGAGGAAACCACAGAAAAATAAAAAACTTCCATTAGTCAGATGGCTTTGAGGACTGGATTTTTCTTGTTGAATCTTCAGCTTAAATTAAGATTTATTCAGTTCCTTTTTGTATTAAATACAACTTGTTTTAGCCCTCATTGAAAATCTTGAAATGAAGGCCAGCCTGTGAATTCCATGCCAGAAGATCCAGGGAACTGGGCAAGGGAATTTGGGGTTATTTTTATCATGCCTGAGTGCTCATTCTACCTAGCTGTAGACCTAAATAATGAATGTCAGAAGGGCAGGCAACCAGCCTGTCTGTACATTCCAAGATGTACCCAAGTAATGTTTTTATTATCCTCCTTGCTATGGACTGAATTATGTTCTTCTAAAATTCATATCACTTTGTCAACAAAGGTCCATATAGTCAAAGCTGTGGTTTTTTCCAGTAATCATGTGGATGTGAGAGTTGGACCATAAAGAAGGCTGAGCACCGAAGAATTGATGTTTTTGAACTGTGTGCTGGAGAAGAGTCTTGAGAGTCCCTTGGGCATTGAGGAAATCCAATCAGTCCATCCTAAAGGAAATCAACCCTGAATATTCATTGGAAAGACTGATGCTGAAGCTGAAATTCCAATCCTTTGGCCACCTGATGGGAAGAGCTGACTCACTGGAAAAGACCCTGATGCGGAAAGGATTGAGGGCAGGAGGAGAAGTGGGTGACAGAGGACAAGATGGTTGGATGGCATCAGTTACTCAATGGACATGAGTCTGAGCAAACTCCGGAGATGGTAAAGGACAGGGAAGCCTGGCATGATGCAGTCCATGTGGTTACAAAGAGTCGGACATGACTTGCAACTAAATATCAAAGTTCATATGTTGAAGCCCCAAGCTTCAAGGTGACTGTCTGGAGGTAGGCAGTTTATAGAGGTAATTAAGGTTAAGTAAGGTCATTAAGAGTGGAACTTAACCCAGTGGGACTGACATCCGTACACAAAGAAGAGATACCAAAACTTACTTACCTCACACATGCACAGAGGAAAGACCACGTGAAGACACAGTGAGAAGGCGGCCGTCTGCAAGTCACGTAGAGATGTTTCTCCAGAAACCAACCCCAGTGGTGCCTTGATTTGGGGCTTGTAGCCTCCAAAACTGTGTCTGCTGTTTAAGTGACCCATTCTGAGTATTTTGTTATGGCATGCTAGCAAACTAATACACTGCCCTTGATATGACTGTGATGGAGATAAAGATAATAAGGAAAACTTGTATTTGCTGAACAATTACTATGTGCCTGGCTTTGTGTTTGGGTGCTTTGTTTATGTAATTTAATCTGGACCATTATCCTGTGATGGGAACTTGGTACTTCCTTCCAATAGGAGAGTGAAAGAAGTGCTTTGGCTAGTGGCTCTGGCATTCCATTAAATAAGATTTGGTCATTGTAAAGTAAAAATGTGATTTTTAAGATGTATATGAAAATCACCTCATTGATTAAATCCACCAATGTGAGGCTCATATTCTGCCTTTCAGAACCACAGCAATAAAGTTTTCTCATGATGAATGTAAACGTTACACCTGGTATCATACAACCTTTTATGCAGCACATCTGATAACAAGAGTTCTGCAGTTGAATCAGATAAGGGGGTGTAGAGGCTTATTTCTTCCAGCAGAGGGCAGCCTCTGCCTGTGAAGGGAATAAGATAGTAGCAATCCACTCCCTCCATCTCAAATACAAACTGATCTTTCCTCATCTTCTGATACACTTTTCTTCCAGTTCAATAACTTTAAAATTCTGTTCCTTGATGAGCCTTGGTAGAAAATTATCTTAAAAAGGATTATTTCTGATAAAGCCTACCAAGGAGCTTTTGATATAGTCCTTCCCTAAAGAACGGTTCTCTAGTTTTAAAGAATAATAAATCCTACTTTATTTGTTTTTATTTTTGGCCATAGGCTTTTTCATTAAACTTTTCTTTCTTTTTAATTGAAGTATGGGTGATGTATAATATTATGTAAGTTACACGTGTACAATATAGTGATGCACAAAATTTAAAGGTTATACTCCATTTATAGTTATTATAAAATATCAACTTTTAAATTTATGCCTTTAAAAAAATTTTATTGTAGTATAGTTGATTTACAATGCTGTGTTTCAGGTGTACAGCAAAGAGGATCAGTTTTATATATATATGTACACACACGCATATATCCACTCTTCTTTTTTCTTTTTTTTAAGACTTTTTCTTTCCATATAGTCCACTAGAGAGTATTGAGTAGAGTTCCCTGTACTATATAGCAGATTCTTAATAGTTATCTATTTTATATATAGTATTGTGTATATTGGGCTCAGTGGTACAGAATCTGCCTGACAATGCAGGAGATGCAGGTTTGATCACTGGGTTGGGAAGATGTCACAGAGGAGGAAAAGGCAACCCATTTCAGTGTTCTTGCATGAAAAATCCCAAGGACAGAGGAGCCTGGTGGGCTACAACCCATGGGGTCGTAAAGAGTCGAACTCGACTGAGAGACTGAGCACAACAAAGTATGTAAATGTCAATTCCAATTATAGAAAATTTCAAAGAGAAAAGCACAGAAGACAAAAGATTACAAAAGATAAAGAATATCCCCTACCAATCAGGGGCATGAAACAAGTTTATTTGATTTTAATTTGCATTTCCTAAGCACTTAAAACCTGTGAAATTTACTAGGCAAATCCCAATGAAAGTGATAAATGAAGGAGACAGGAACAGATGTCGGGAGTTTGGAGCTGTCATCTCATACCTACCTGTAACTCATGGAAAGATCTTGGAAGCATTGCGTTACCCACATAATAAAGAATATATGTAAGTTAGACAATGTGTATTGCAACCCTGATTCTGCCTGCTCCTTGCTTTATGTAACTTGGGCAAGTTATGAACCTCTGCAAACCTCATTCCAACCTATGGAATGTGAACTATTAACTGTCCCCACTTCATGAGGTGGTAAGGATTCAAGTTAAATTGCATATAAAGCATTTAGCACAGCATCTGGCACAAAATAAATGTACAAGGACATCATCAACCTCCTTGGACTTCCTTCAGCATCTTCATGTTTGATATGAGGAATTTAGAAGAGATCTTTAAGTCCACTAGCAATTGAAAATGCTCAATAATATGTGTGTTTAACTTTTTAGTGCTGATACCGTGATCAGGATGGAGGTATTAGACTACGGAGGATCCTATATTCTCTGTGTCAGGCATATTAATAGTACATGGTATAAATCTGCATTTTCTTGTTATTAGGAAAATATTTCCAGGGCCCAAAGTTGATGGCTTTCACTATATTGTGTTCTTTCATGTATATTCTCCCTTATTCTTTCAAGAGTAAGAACTATATTGTCACCCTGCTTATTTAACTTATATGCAGAGTACATCATGAGAAACGCTGGACTGGAAGAAACAAAAGCTGGAATCAAGATTGCCAGGAGAAACATCAATAACCTCAGATATGCAGATGACACCATCCTTATGGCAGAAAGTGAAGGGGAACTCAAAAGCCTCTTGATGAAAGTGAAAGAGGAGAGTGAAAAGGTTGGCTTAAAGCTCAACATTCAGAAAACAAAGATCATGGCATCCGGTCGCATCACTTCATGGGAAATAGATGGGGAAACAGTGGAAACAGTGTCAGACTTTATTTTTTGGGGCTCCAAAATCACTGCAGATGGTGATTGCAGCCATGAAATTAAAAGACGCTTACTCCTTGGAAGAAAAGTTATGACCAACCTAGATAGCATATTCAAAAGCAGAGACATTACTTTGCCAACTAAGGTCCGTCTAGTCAAGGCTATGGTTTTTCCTGTAGTCATGTATGGATGTGAGAGCTGGACTGTGAAGAAGGCTGAGCACTGAAGAATTGATGCTTTTGAACGGTGGTGTTGGAGAAGACTCTTGAGAGTCCCTTGGACTGCAAGGAGATCCAACCAGTCCATTCTGAAGGAGATTAGCCCTGGGATTTCTTTGGAAGGAATGATGCTAAAGCTGAAACTCCAGTACTTTGGCCACCTCATGCAAAGAGTTGACTCATTGGAAAAGACTCTGATTCTGGGAGGGATTGGGGGCAGGAGGAGAAGGGGCCGACAGAGGATGAGATGGCTGGATGGCATCATTGACTCGATGGACGTGAGTCTGAGTGAACTCTGGGAGTTGGTGATGGACAGGGAGGCCTGGCGTGCTGCAGTTCATGGGGTCGCAAAGAGTCGGACACAACTGAGCAACTGAACTGAACTGAACTGAAGAAGTATATTGCCTTTCTGTGTTCAACTCAGTGAGAATTGTTTATTGGATACCTAAAATGTGTAAGGCATTTTCTGGACACTGTGAGTAAAGCATAAATGAGACATACATTTTTATCATCATGAGATTATGATTTAGTAGTGGAAGATAAAATATGGTCACAAATATCTGAAAGATAAGAAAGAATGTGATGAATGCTGTAAGTAAAATTTACCTCGAGGGGACAGAATAAACTACTAATTAATAAGACTGTATAAATAAGCCTTCAAAGTCGGTTGGATGAGATGGAGTGGCCACGGGTGCACAGGCCGAAATATTCTAGAGATAGAGATTCAAACACTGGCAAAGCCATTTTTTTGTCATCTGGACTGGATAAACCAGGAATTTAATGGGATGTAGCAGGAGGTGGGGCTGAAAAGATAAATTGGAGCCAAATGGAGTTGGCTCTGAAGGCCACCATAAGGACTTCAGGCTTCATGAGACATAGTGAGTTGAGAAACATCCTTGAAGGGGTGCCAGGAAAGGATGGTCATGGAGAGGAAATAGAAATGGAGACCATGTCTGTTAGGTGACTTCAGTGGTCTGCTTGAAGAGATTACACACCTGAATTATGATCCCAGGGATAGAAGGAGAATGTGAATATGACATTAGAGGATGAACCATTCATTCATTCCTTCTTTCATTCATCTCTTCCATTTTTATTAAACACCTACTCTGACCATGTATCTTCTTTGTATGAGGGATTCAAAGAAAAATCAGAGAATCCCTCATTGAGGGATCAGCAGTTTAACCAGTACTTAGATTTTCAAGGATGCTTGTCATGGTGTTGGGAAGGGGTACTTAGAGAGGAAAGGAGAGAGTGATGGACAGGGTTGCCATTTCAGAGATGGTCAACATCAGAGAAGAGGATGATTTAAAGAGGAGGGTGAGATTATTTTGGAGTGGAATTCAGCTTCTAAATCTCAGCAGGTACTTGAATACCTGCATAAGAATGAAAGAATGCATTATTGCATGAAGGAATGGGTGGAGGAATGGGGTTATTGCCACCCAGCATGGATCAGGTACCTCAATATTATGATTAAATCTCTCCAAGCAAAACAGTCTCTCAATATTTTAAAATATGTTTATCAGTTCAGTTCAGTCACTCAGTCGTGTCTCTTTGCAACCCCATGAATCGCAGCATGCCAGGCCTCCCTGTCTATCACCAACTCCCAGGATTCACTCAAACTCATGTCCATCAAGTCGGTGATGACGTCCAGCCATCTCATCCTCTGCCGTCCCCTTCTCCTCCTGCCCCCAATCCCTCCCAGCATTAGGGTCTTTTCCAATGAGTCAACTCTTCGCATGAGGTAGCCAAAGTATTGGAGTTTCGGCCTCAGCATCAGTCCTTCCAATGAACACCCAGGGCTGATCTCCTTTAGGATGGACTGGTTGGATCTCCGTGTAGTCCAAGGGACTCTTAAGAGTCTTCTCCAACACCACTGTTCAAAAGCATCAATTCTTCAGCGCTCAGCTTTCTTCAGAGTCCAACTCTCACATCCATACATGACCACTGGAAAAACCATAGCCTTGACCACCAATGAGCCTTTGTTGGCAAAGTAATGTCTCTGCTTTTGAATATGCTATCTAGGTTGGTCATAACTTTCCTTCCAAGGAGTGAGCGTCTTTTAATTTCATGGCTGCAATCACCTTCTGCAGTGATTTTGGAACCCCCCAAAATAAAGTCTGACACTGCTTCCACTGTTTCCCCATCTACTTCCCATGAAGTAATGGGACCAGATGCCATGATCTTAGTTTTCTGAATGTTGAGCTTTAAGCCAACCTTTTCACTCTCCTCTTTCACTTTCATCAAGAGGCTTTTGAGTTCCTCTTCACTTTCTGCTATAAGGGTGGTGTCATCTGCATATCTGAGGTTATTGATATTTCTCCTGGCAATCTTGATTCCAGCTTGTGCTTCTTCCAGCCCAGCGTTTTTCATGATTTTCTCTGCATAGAAGTTAAATAAGCAGGGTGACAAGATACAGCCTTGACGTACTCCTTTTCCTATTTGGAACCAGTCTGTTGTTCCATGTCCAGTTCTAACTGTTGCTTCCTGACCTTCATATAAGTTTCTCAAGAGGCATATCAGGTGGTCTGATATTCCCACCTCTTTCAGAATTTTCCACAGTTTATTGTGATCCACACAGTCAAAGTCTTTGGCATAGTCAATAAAGCAGAAATAGATGTTTTTCTGGAACTCTCTTGCTTTTTCGATGATCCAGCAGATGTTGGCAATTTGATCTCTGGTTCCTCTGCCTTTTCTAAAACCAGCTTGAACATCTGGAAGTTCACGGTTCACCTATTGCTGAAGCCTGGCTTGGAGAATTTTGAGATGAGTGCAGTTTTGTGGTAGTTTGAACATTCTTTGGTGGCCAAGACGAGCTTCCCCTCACCCAAGTTCAGGGGTGGTGGTGGAGAGGAGCTACCCCACACCCGAGGTCGGGCAGCGGCCGAGAAGAGCTACCCCATGCTAGAGGTCAGGGGCAGCAGCCTAGAGGAGCAACCCCATGCCCAAGGAGTGGCAGCTGCGTGGGCGCAGGAGGGCTGAGAGGAGCTACTCCATGTCGGTGTCAGGAGGGGCGGCGGTGAGGAGATACCCCTCATCCAAGGTAAGGAGCTGCGGCTGAGAGAGATACCCTATGTCCAAGATAAGAGAAACCCAAGTAAGATGGTATGTGTTGCGAGAGGGCATCAGAGGGCAGATGGACTGAAGCCATAATCACAGAAAACTAGCCAATCTGATCACATGGACCACAGCCTTGTCTAACTCAATGAAACTGAGCCATGCCATGTGGGGTCACCCAAGACGGATGGGTCATGGTGGAGAGGTCTGACAGAATGTGGTCCACTGGAGAAGGGAATGGCAAACCACTTCAGTATTCTTGCCTTGAGAACCCCATGAACACTATGAAAAGGCAAAATGATAGGATACTGAAAGAGGAACTCCCCAGGTTGGTTGGTGCCCAATATGCTACAGGAGATCAGTGGAGAAATAACTCCAGAAAAAAATGAAGGAACGGAGCCAAAGCAAAAACAATACCCAGCTGTGGATGTGACTGGTGATAGAAGCAAGATCCGATGCTGTAAAGAGCAGTATTGCATAGGAACCTGGAATACTAGGTCCATGAATCAAGGCTAATTGGAAGTGGTCAAATATGCTTATAATGAAGGACAAATGAAGAAAAACAAAATTGAGAGCTTAGTTTTTAATTCTACAGACATACACAGCAAAGTTCAGAATGATAGGATTGGCAGCCAAAATGTCAAAATTTGTGAACAGAAACATTGACTCTGTGTTTCTATAACATCTTCTAATAATTTTTCAACTTCTACATCACAATTCAGTAATTCTAGACTTGGCCTTTTTCTAGTCTATTGGCTTTTGAAAAAAAATTTCTGGTGTTATGCCAGTTCTCTGTACATTTGCCTGTATGTGTGTTGAGAGAGACTTCAAATCTCTCTCTACTACTTTATTTAACTACTTGATTTATTGTTACAACAAGTTTCTCCCTATTAAATATTTGAAAAATCTCATTTATTTTGCTACTCTCTGATTTTTGTGATCATCAACATGTGTCTTCCCTCAAGAGAGCCCTAGAAGTGAAGAATGAAGCTTCTGACCATGTCCTGTCACTCTGATCTTGTCAGAATCAAATCTAAGGATTTGAGGATTAAAAGGATTGAGCTGATGTCCACAGACACAGGATATCATTCACATTCAGGAGTTCAAGATCTCAAGGCTCTGCAGGTTGCCTCATTGTACCCTCAGAAGCCCTCTCCCTCAAAAAAACAAGCCTGAGCCCTCCAACATCAGTCTTCAAGCATCCTGTCATACCTTCACTGTAATTTTGAGGCCATTTCCCATCAAATGCTTCCCTTGTGGCTCAGCTTATAAAGAATCTGCCTGCAGTGTGGGAGACCTGGGTTCGATCCCTGGGTTGGGAAGATCCCCTGGAGAAGGGAAAGGCTACCCACTCCAGTATTCTGGCCTGGCGGATTGCATGGACCGTATCCTCCATGGGGATGCTTTCACTTTCATTTTCTTATCAAACAGCTCAGGCTATGAAGTTGTATGGGGTACTGCTGGAGTCATGTTTACTGCCCTGACCACCCAGGGAGAAGTCACTCTTGACTGGGGAGCTTGAGAGTGGCACAAAAATATTTTGAGATCATCGAGGTCATGGAAACTCACGCCAGTATACTTGCCTGGAGAATCCCGTGGACAGAGGAGTCGGGCATGCTACAGCCCATGGGGTTGCACAGAGTCAGACACAACTGAAGCGACTTAGCGTGCATGCAAATCGTGTCTAGATAGTCTTGTCTAAAGCATATGGTGTTTTCCGCCACAATTTGACTTTAAGTGAAAGACATATAAAGTCGTCTCAGGGAAACATCTATCGAAGAGAGAAGGTGAAGGTGAGGTTTCTGCACCAGATGATGGATGACCGTGCGGATGGATCCTGCCATGACTTGTTCACTGGGACCAGGATTCCCTGGCCACCACCAGGGCGGGGAAAAGGATGTGGAGTCGAGAGGATTCTGTGGACACTGGCCCTCATGACTGTGCAGCTGGAGAGTTATCCTGCTCTTATCTGGTCTGGGCTTCCCTGGTAGCTCAGATGGTAAAGAATCCACCTGCCACTGAGGGAGTCCTGGGTTTGATCCGTGGGTCAGGAAGATCCCCTGGAGAAGGGAATGGCAACCCACTCCAGGATCCTTGCCTGGAGAAGTCCATGGATAGAGGAACCCATGGTGCTCTAGTCCATGTACTATATTATAGTCCATGGAGTCGCAAAGAGTCAGACATGGCTGAGCAACTAGTGCTCTCTGGTTCTGGATTGTGTCTGAGACTGAGTTACAGAATGTTATGGGTCCGGGCCTACTGTTTATGTAGCATTGAGTGTGTGTGCAGGGATGAAGCTGGGATCTATAGCTACACAGTCTGTAGCTATGTGGTAACTGCTTCTTGGATGACATGACCGAGGTTTTTGGAATCTCATCCATGGAAAAATGCTCTCACATAATATCAATTCTCCTTAGAGAAATGCATGTAGCTTTGTCTACATGGCTTTATAGAGAGGTGTGCATGCTAAGTCACTTCAGTTGTGTCCAAGTCTTTGCAACCCTTTGGACTGTAGACCACCAGGCTCCTCTATCCATGGGATTCTCCAGGCAAGAATACTGGAGTGTGTTGCCATGCTCTCCTCCAGGGGGATCTTCCTAACCCAGGGATCGAACCTGCATCTCTTTCATCTCCTGCATTGGCAGGCGGGTTCTTTGTAGAGAGGAGATTCAGGTAAAACATCTTGAACCTTTTGGACAGGCTCAAAATCTGAAATGTCAACAACCTTTCCAAAATGTCTCAATTTTGAATCATGTGAAAGTGTAAGGATTTCCAGCAACCTAATGAAGCATAGTTTGCAAGTATGCAATTCTCATCTGTTGCCTATTTTTTTTTTCAGGGTCTTTGAGGTTACAAGAATCATGCACTAGAGGCTATTTCTCCTTGTTTCAGAAAGATGAGGAACTTGATCAGAAGAGTGGAATTCTCTCCTGGGACTCTTCAATTAAGTTGTTGTGACATTTAATACCACCCTCATGATTTATAAGAACTCAGAGAATCCTGGTGAGTAGCCATGGTCTGAAGATTATTTTCATTTTGGTTAAGGCAAAAACATGAATATATGGTTTTCTTAGAGAGAGTATGGACCAAGTCAGCTTGGTGAGTGGTCTAGGTGGGCTTGGAACCCACCAGTACACTCTTCTTGGGAAGTGCTGCTGGGACAACCCTGGCCCATAGGAGTCTGAGAGTGACATACACATGAGAGCAGGAAATCACAACTGGGGAAATGCCTCTATTAGTTTCACCAAATATATATATATGTATATATAGTACCAATAACAACAATAGCACCAACATAGTAGTACTATATGAGCAATTTATGGAGTACCTCTTGTGAACCCAGACTTGAACTGAGCTTTTTATATATCTAACCTCGTTTCATTTCATTTCATAGTGGATACTATTATTATTTCCATTTCTGCAAATAGAAAAGCTGAGATTTAGATCCCAAGTCTCCAGCTATTATTGTGGGGGAGTGGGGGGCGGTGTGTGGAACTTAAACCCAGAGTTGGCTCTCTTAAAATAGAACAGGCAATAAACACGTATAAAACTAACCCAAATCCCAGAACTCAGAAGGAGCTATTTGTTACATGGCTGTTGTGTCGCTTTCCAAATTTTCCCCTACGAATACTACATATAAAATTTATATATACAGATATCTACCCATCTTTTATACCCTTTAAAAAATTTTTACAATATATAGCCTAGAACTATCTCTATGCAATTGGATTTTTAATGACAGCCTGATAGTCTGGTCACTCCATGTCCTCTGGGCTTTGGCCACAGCAAAGTGCTTATCCATCATGATGCCCACAAAGCACACAAGACGAAGGTTCTATAAAACACAGAGCTGGGCACCCAAGTAGATACCAAGACCACAAAGTCTGACAGCTTTGAAACCCACTCCAGCACATTCTCACATTCCAGTATTTTACAGACAAGGGTAATGAGCCCAAGAATTACCGCCCTCCAGCTTTAGGGGAGTGAAAAATGAAGGGTTGTTTTCCAAGTAATGTGATGCCAGACAGCTGGCTTAACAGTCACCAGTGCCAGGCTTTCTCTGAAGGCCAGCATTGGCCCCCACCTCCTCCTCACCACCAAATGTCACGGTGCACCCCAAACCAGGGAAATCTGTCCTTCTACAGGATGTAGAACTGCAAGAGGAAAGCAGGTTTTACGGGCTTGTGGTTTCCTGGGCTCTTGAATGCTGAATGCAGCCTGCGCATTGGCAGCTGGAGAACTCAAAAGAAACCATGGGATTGGAATTGATTAGTTCCTGTTAGTCCCCCTCTTCCGCCAATACCAGTACCTGTCTCTTGATAAATAGACACATGAACACATTCTAAACACAAGGTCCTCGACAGCAAGCAATAAAAATGTGCCTTGACCCACTGAAATAAATTGTACCAAGTGGAGTTATTGTTTCCATTTATTATTTATTAGTCATGTCCCATGGAGCAGCTAGTGGAATAAATATTTTTTTTTCAGTGCAAATTGAATGTATGACAATCAGAAGTAATAACAATAACAGAACAACTATTCTCCCCAGCTTGGGCCAAGTTTAATTCTCTCTGCCCTGAACAAAATCCCTGTTGCAGATTAATGACTTTCTTTCTCCACTTACCATCTTTCAGTTGGTGCATTAAGTTGCCTCTCTTCTGCTCCTTCTGTTTCTGGCCACCATAACAAGTTTTCCAGTAGCCCCTTCCAGGAGCTACAGTTAAAGGAAGATTAGTGGGGCCGATAGGGGTTAGAGGAGCCGAGTGGTCCAAGAATGGGTTTTGAATTGATTCAAAGGAAAGACTGCTTCCATACAATATTTTATTTGGAATAAGAGGAAATTGATCTCTTAGTGACATTAGCAGTTTATTCAGAGTCATTGTCACATAAGGACATCTTATACAGAATTTGATGAATTTGTCTCATCCCCAAAGTTAACCTAGAAGATGGAGTAATTTACATTTATTATCACCTAGTATAAACTTGATAATTTGGTAGATAGGAATAGCAGTGTTAAAGATTAATCAGGTGGTAAAAAGTTTCCAGTACACTCCTTGTAATGGTAGAAGATAGTGCATAGAGGAAGCACTTAGTTTTCAAGCTTTTTTTTTGCCATTAAAATAACTCATGCAATACTGTCTGCCTTATTCTATTTTATAATTATCAGAATTAAAAATGTAGGTATTGGTGAAGTGGTGGCCTCCTTGTTGAGCCTGGTAGAATAATGCTGAGTTACAGTCTAAGGTCCATAGTGCTTCTGTTGACCTCAAACTTCAAGAATATACTATTTTTAGCCAGAGTGAGCTTTCCAAATTACTGTCAAAGTGAAAGTGAAACTTGCTCAGTCATGTCCTTCTCTTTGAGACTCCATGGACTATATTATAGTCCATGGAATTCTCCAGGCCAGAGTACTGGAGTGGGTAGCCTTTCCCTTCTCCAGGGGATCTTCCCAACCCAGGGATCAAACCCAGGTCTCCCATATTGCGGGCGGATTCTTTACCAGGTGAGCCACAAGAGAAACCCAAGAATACTGGAGTGGGTAGCCTATCCCTTCTCCAGCAGATCTTCCTGACCCAGCAATCGAACCAGGGTCTCCTGCACTGCAGCAGATTCTTCACCAGCTGAGATATCAGGGGAGCCCAAATGACTGTCAAACGCATGCTTAATCATGTCAGTGGCTCCCTTGGCCGTGAGAATACAGTACAAACTTAAGAGCACGGCTTAAAGCATTTATCTCAGTCTGGCCCCTTGTCATCCCTTCTGTTACTTCCCCTCTCTTTCTTTCCCCTAGTCATACCATGAACCACCATAGGTACCCCTATTTCCACATTTGTAATCATACCTAAGCCTGAGTACAGGCTAGCCCTTTCACCAATACCCTACAGTTTCATATGCCATAGTACTTTTTCGTGATCCTTTGGTATCCAAGTGACATGCCTAGGCTGTGAGCCAAACCAATGGCAGAGTCAGGATTTCAGAACATAAATTGTCTGAACATTTGACTATGGGTCCTTAAGAACAAGCCTTGAAATGTCAACTCTGAAGAAGTTGGCTTATGTTTGAGACTTTCTTAATACTGTCCATTGCTGCTGAAATGTGTATTCTGTTTCCCTAGCTTGAAGTAGGAATCAAAACGAGCAATTTTCATTTCTAAGACAAGATCAGGAATCTAAAACATGGATTTAATTGTTGCATTAACTATTCCTGGCATGGCTCGTGTTAGCGTTTGTTTCTTTGACACATGCTATTCATGTTTAAGCAATGTGGCTACAAAAGGAGTTGACAAAATCTTTTGTGTCTCCTTGGAACATCCAGCCATAGAGGTGAGTTACGCCATGTACATTGTCAATGAGTAGGTGATTCACCAAAGCATGCTTAGAAATGCAAGGCATTGTGGTCCTAGGATTTTATTCATTACTGAAAGTTTCCTGTGTTCTCCAACTTGGATCAATCATGGGAAATGATAACAAAAGCCTTCTCGATTGCTATGAGTTCTTCAAAAATATTAGCTCTCTTTCCTCTGTATGAGTGCAAGGATGTATCCCAAACTACTGTCTCTGTCAGTGGGAGTTGTAGAAGGGAGTAGGATGTCCTACTTGTAGCAGTGAGGGTGAGAAAGTGGGAGAATAGAAAGGAAGTCCTGAGATGCTGTCAGTCAAGTGCATAAGCTGATGAAATGGCTTGAAATGGGGGTGGGTGGGGGCAACAAATCATTTGGTTACCAAAGCAAGGCCACCCACACTAATCATTCTTTTGACTATGTTGTTTTTTCTTGTTCAGTTGCTCAGTCATGTCTGACTCTATGCAATCCCATGGACTGCAGCATGCCAGGCTTCCCTGTCCTTAACCATCTCTGGGAGTTTGCTCAAACTCACATCCATTGAGTTGGTGATGTCGTTGATTTTGCATCTACCGTGAATTACTGCAGACTCACATATTGTGAGACTACCATGAGTGTGTCATATAGATGTAGTCTGCACTGTTTTCACTTAATATTCTAATAAGTTCTACACGTACTTCTACTAAGCACGTGCATGCGTGCTTAGTCACTTTAGTCTTGTCTGACTCTTTGTGACCCTATGGACTGTTATCTACCAGGCTGTTTTGTCCATGGGACTCTCCAGGCAAGAATGCTGGAGTGAGTTACCATTTCCTTCTCTAGGGGATCTTCCTGACCCAGGGATCAAACCTGCATCTCTTGTCTCCTGCATTGGAAGATGGATTCTTTACTGCTAGCGCCACCTGGGAAGCCCAGTAACCTCTGATATACCTCCAAATCAAAAGCAGCCTTCATGGATATTGAATGCTTATAGGTTTCCTTTTTTAAGGGAAAGTGAATTCTAAAATTTTAAATTAAATAGTTTAATGGAGCTTGGATATTCTTATATTCCTGTTGTGTTGATTATACCTCATGATAAGTAAGCATTGGGAGTTGCTTGCCAGATCACATAAACATGCATAGAATATCTCAAGGGGCCAAATGTAATTATTCTTCTGAAGATTCTTGGGCTCCATTTTATTTCTTAAGATAGATCTATAAATCTGATAGCGGTTGAACTACATCAAGTATATGAAGCCCTTAAATAAATGTAAGGAAAAGACAGAATCCTTAAAATGTCATGTCAAAGTAAATAACTGGGTGCTTCCCAGCAAAGACAGCTTTACATCAGCATGGATACCAACACATGGAAGCAATTAATAGAAATATTTTCAGTGAGAAATAGAAACATATCTATGGCCATTACTAAAGTGCATTAAACAAGATGAACTTTTTGGAGAAAGTGAAAAAATAATATTTGCTAAAAAAATAAAAGCTTTTTGGCTGTCATACAGTAATGTGTAATACTAGTGTTTCTTAAGTTCCCAGACCTTCAATCCTCTTTATTCACGAGTGTGTTGGAAACAGCAGATTCTGATTCAAATCACCTTAAATTCAAGCACTGCATTAATGGTTGTTGGCCTCCTTGGAGGATTTTCCTAGAATGATTGTGCTGTCTGGAATTTTATTTGTTTGTTTTCAGAATGAAGGAAAAAATAATCCAGAGCTGGCTATGGATCACACAGTGTATATGCCTTTTAAGAAATTATTTGCTGAAAAATTACATTCCAAAAAAAGCAAAATTGCCCCCCCCAAAAAAAAACCATTTCTTTTACTTCTTAAGCCCCAAATGACCTAAGCTTAAAGATACTTGAAAAATAAAGGTCTCTAGAGGATATTCAACGTGTGGAATGAATTAACAGGAACCACAATGGTACTAAAGTTAATAATTATATTGTAAAAGAATGAAAAATTGGCATGCTTCTGAAGTTAACATAACAAAAAGGGAACATGTAAGGAGCACCCCTTGCCAAGTTTAAGATGAACCCAAAACAGAAACTTTCAACTAGAATTGTACCTATTTTCTATGTTAGTTTGCTCAAAGTTCTGTTTTGTTTATTTGTTTGTTTTTAAGGGAAGAAGTTTGAATTTTATCTTTTGTAGGTGACAAAAAGCTATTGGATATTGAATGGCTCTTAGATAATAATATATCTATGATTCAAGTGTAAATGAGTCAGAAACATATGGATTAGATTTCCTTTAAATCTGTTCAAATATTAAAAGGTTGGGGGGAAAGGCACTTGGCAAACATATTGGAAGTTTTTCAAAACGGTGATGTCTGAATGTATACTTTGAAACGGCTGTGAAGTTTGGATTCAGTGATTGCCTTAAGCAGGTAGATCTGATGGCTGTAGAAGTTGACTTAATCATTTCTTCAGCAGTGTAAACCTGTACCTTCATGTCAGAATCACTTATCAATACTCAGTTGGCAACTCTGGAGATTCATCTGCTGAGCAAAAAATTAAAAAGCTCATATCTAGATGTATACAACAAGGCCAGTTTTAGACATCAGATTCTGGATGTCTAATTTTGGATTGATCTTTTTAAAATCTAATATTGCTTTCAGACTTTTGACAGATATGTTGTATGAGCAGGTTATGTTGTACCATGCAGTCTTTCAGGGTGATATTCAAAATATTTACTAACCTGTAACTTTTGGATATCATATGCAGAAGAAGGGCTAGGGTTCCCATCCACGCCTGCTGAATGTCAGCCCTAACAAGAGCTATCTTTTCAGAAGTGTGAGTTCAATGAGCATAAATGCAACATCCTTTGAAACTGGAAATATTGTGTTGGAGCTGTCAGCTTCCTATGATAACTCATTTGGTTATAGCCCCATGGCAGCATGGACTTCCCAGGGGTGCAGTGGTAAAGAATCTGCCTGCTAGTGCAGGAGTTGGTGATAGACAGGGAAGCCTGGCATGCTGCAGTCCATGGGGTTGCAAAGAGTTGGACATGATTGAGCGACTCGACTGAACTGAATGCAGGAGACATGGGTTTGAGCCCTGGGTTGGGAAGATCTCCTGGAAGAGGAAATGGTAATCCACTCCAGTGTACTTGCCTGGAAAATCCCATGGACAGAGGAACCTGGCAGGCTATAGTCCATGGGATCACAAAGAGTCAGACACAACTGAAGCGACTTAGCACACACACACCATGGCAGCATGGCCAGGACAAGGTTTGGAGCAGAAAGTCATGCCCCTGATTCATGTTCTGGATTGAACTCAGATCCCACCCATTACCCATGAATTCCTGACCCTCATCGTAAGGTGGTCCAGACAAGAAGACTGTGAGGGTGTCAGCACACATTCGTCCCTATTGCCAGGAAAAGGAATCAAGTTTTATGGGCCACAACCACAACATGAGGACAGATTATTACTTATATAATAAGCCCATGATTATCTCTTTTGGCCCTCATTTCACTCTAAAATCTTTTAACCTATTTCTTGATGATGCTGGCATTATTAGGAATTCTTTCCCAATCAGCTCACTTTTATTTTATCTGGCATAAAACAATAAGGCTTCTAAGAGTTTCACTATATCATGGCTCCATGTGCATTTATTTTTTTTCTCATCACTGCAGAAACTGCCAGAGTTGGGCTCTTGTCCAAACTTAAGGAAATATGTCTATCTCTGGATGTGTATAAATATGGGGATCCTAATATTTGCTTTTAAAGCACTTATGGATGTTTGGACTGTTCAGATTTATTTTTAGGCTTTTCCTTTTCACTGAAAAATATTCTCCCCAAAGAAAGTTTGCTCTGTACTTTCCCCATGATAGGTGAGAAAGTGGTGAAATGCCCTCCCGAAAATATATATTAAAAAAAAAACTATAAAAAGTTTGGAGGTGAGACAACCCATTTTAGAGTAGCATAAAAACAGCTTTTTAAAGAATACTGTCCCTTGATGTTTAATGGTGACTCTGGGTAGAGAAGAAATAGCATAAGAAGATCTTTTTTTTTGAGGACCTATTGCTTATTTCTTGTCTCAGGGAAGATCAGTTTCTGGGATTGAAAATTTGATGTTTGAAAATGAGTAGGGAATGCAAACTAGTACAGCCACTATGGAGAACAGTGTGGATATTCCTTAAAAAGTTGCAAATAGAACTGCCTTATGACCCAGCAATCCCACTGCTGGGCATACACACTGAGGAAACCAGAATTGAAAGAGACACATGTATCCCAATGTTCATCGCAGCACTGTTTATAATAGCCAGGACATGGAAACAACCTAGATGTCCATCAGCAGATGAATGGATAAGACAGCTGTGGTACAGATACACAATGGAGTATTACTCAGCTGTTAAAAAGAATACATTTGAATCAGTTCTGATGAGATGGATGAAACTGGAGCCGATTATACAGAGTGAAGTAAGCCAGAAATAAAAACACCAATACAGTATACTAACACATATATATGGAACTTAGAAAGATGGCAATGATGACCCTGTATTCAGGACAGCAAAAAAGACACAGATGTGTATAGCGGACTTTTGGACTCAGTGGGAGAGGGAGAGGGTGAGACGATTTGGGAGAATGGCATTGAAACATGTATAATATCATGTAAGAATCGAATTGCCAGTCTATGTCTGATGCAGGATATGGCACGCTTGGGGCTGGTACGCGGGAATGACCCAGAGAGATGTTGTGGGGAGGGGGTGGGAGGGGGGTTCATGTTTGGGAACGCATGTACACCCGTGATGGATTCATGTCAATGTATGGCAAAACCAATACAGAATTGTAAAGTAAAATAAAAAATAAATAAATAAAAAAAGAAAATGAGTATAAAATTACAGTTATACAAGAGGAGTAAGTTCCAAAGATCTGCTGTACAACACAGTGCCTATAGTTAATGACAAAGTATTAAATATTATAATAATAACTATAATAAGGCATTTTATACTTTAAATTTTAAGAGGGGCCGATCTAATGTTGTGTTTGTTAAAAAACCCAACAAAGGGACACAGGGAAACTTCTAGGTGATGTATATGTTTATTGCCTGGATTCTAGTGATGGTAACACAAGTATATGCATATATCTAAACTTACAAAATTGAATACATTAATTATGTTTGGCTCTTTGTATACCAATTATGGTATACAATAAAACTGGGGGAAAATAAAAGGAGAAAAAAACCTATAAAAATGCATTTCAAAATGAAACAAAGTAATTATACACATTATACCAACTATCCAATCCCATCTATAGGTATCATGTATTAGTGCTAATATGTATCAGATGCTGTAGTAGCTGCTTAATCCACAAGTCAATTCTACTAGGTATTTAGGCAACTAAAACTATCTCTATGTCAGTTTCCTTATTTGTGATCAGACAGTAATAGTACCTACCTTGTAACCGTTGTTCTGAGGATTAAATGAGCATAAAACCATGCCTGTCATACAAGAAACACTCAACAGATAGGAACTACTGCTATCATTCTCACTTTACTCTTAAGAGAAGACAGTTGAGGTTTGACCATGTTAAGCACATACCCAGACTCAGATCTGTGTAATTCCAGAGTATATGTTTTTAACCATTAAACTATATTGTCTCCTTGTTGTGCACACAAATATATCAGTTCAGTAATTTTCCTTTTTTGTCTCCTACTTAATGTCTTTGGTATCCTATTTACACAAAATCAAGAAAATCTTTTTTTGTTGTTGTTCTAAGAACACTTCTTTTTTCTGTCTCCTTGTTCCAAAGGTAAATATTCTACAACTATAATTATTTCACCCAAATATGATTCTGTAAAAGCTGAAAATATTTCCAGGTAAATGTTCAACTCCACATTTTTAGGTTGTACCATGGAGACCACGTTCTGCACCAGTGCAGATTTCAATGAAATGGACCATGCAATTTTATAATCATGCATAGATCTGATTTACCTGAAACCTCATTTAGTCTCTGTGGAAGCAGCAACTAACATCTGGCTTTACTTTGAAAGACCACAAAGGGGTCTTGTTTGTGAGTCCACCATGTGACATCATCCTAGGCAGAACTGTGCATTCAAGAGGAAACTTAAGAGCGTCCTTCCTTGGAAAGTCTGAGGGGCTCTAATATTCACTTTGTGAAGATGCTTTCAGAGGAGGAGGGACAACTCTTCCAGTTTGGAAAAGCCATGTCAACTTCAGAAATGCACAGCATTGTGACTGTGTCCTCGACTCGCTCTAGTGATTGTAGTTCTCTGCTGGTTTGAGAACAGTGTTGGTATTTTATTGTTTGCCTCCATGTGGTTCTGGCTGCTATGGGAACCACCACTTTGGTGTTCTAATGGTCAGCACGTCTGACTCACTTTGGGGGAAGGTATAGTAACATGATGGCACACTTTCAGGAAAAAGCATGGAAATCAAAACGGAATCCATGACCCTCTGAAAAGAGAAGGAGACTGTTTCACATCTGAGCCAGGCTAAACCTGAGGGCCTGGCTTGGCAGTGCCTGAAAGGAACTCAAAGATGGTGTGTCTGGGAATATGCACTCTCTTCTGAGTGGTGGTTTCACTACCACCAACCTCTTAACTACATTTTTAAACTCGTAATAACACAGGACATGACCCTTGACTGGAGTTCTCAACACTTCACTTATGTCATCCTGTATCACATCTTGAAAATAGTTGAGGAAAGAGTGTGAATTGTTCCACAGTTCAATTAACTCCAGTGGTTCTTTTGTGACTCAGCTTGTCTCCAGTGTAGGTCCTGCCCCAGCTCAACCTTGTACGTCTCTGGGAACAACACATTGCCTTTTCCAGAAGTCCTGGGAGAAGATTTTTGCTCCTTTTCAATCCCTTTTCCATAACCTCTCTGCCCATTCAAATCACTCGAAACACAATTCTTGAATATGAGCTCTTCCCATTTTTAGATAATAGAGAAAAGAAGTGATATCTATTAACATTTCCTAGTTTCATGAAAAGAGAAAGAATAGAAGTAGGATTTTCAATGACTTTATGACCTTAAGGGTAAAAGGGAAGAATAGACAACAGACTACATCAGTACAAACAAAGCTGGTCTGTTGACTAAGAAGAAAATAAATTATATATATTTTAAATATATCAGTATAAAAATAAGACTCTGATTTGCACTACACTGTGTCAAGGATAGTCTGGGGTCATAAATTAGTTACTTGGACTGTCAACTAAAACCTCTTTAGCCACCAGGGAGTGGAAGGTAGCAAACGAGGCCCTGTTTGAATCCATCAGGTAGTAAATACGAGTCAAGTTCAGTGATATTTTGAGAACCAAGAAAAATCGTTCCAAGAGTAAGCTGTCTTCTCAATAAAGAGCAGAGATGGAGAAGTCATTATGACTTGAAGTCAGAAAGAATGAACTCCTTCTTAAATCCATGCTTAATAAGAAACTCTAGCCTGGTTGAAGACTCAGGGAATTAGAGAATTTCTGTGCTAATCAGTTCAGTTCAGTTCAGTCGCTCAGTCGTGTCTGACTCTTTGCGACCCCATGAATTGCAGCACGCCAGGCCTCCCTGTCCATCACCATCTCCCGGAGTTCACTCAGACTCATGTCCGTCAAGTCAGTGATGCCATCCAGCCATCTCATCTTCTGTCGTCCCCTTCTCCTCCTGCCCCCAATCCCTCCCACATCAGAGTCTTTTCCAATGAGTCAGCTCTCCGCATGAGGTGGCCCAAGTACTGGAGTTTCAGCTTTAGCATCATTCCTTCCAGAGAAATCCCAGGGTTGATCTCCTTCAGAATGAACTGGTTGGATCTCCTTGCAGTCCAAGGGACTCTCAAGAGTCTTCTCCAACACCACAGTTCAAAAGCATCAATTCTTCTGCGCTCAGCGTTCTTCATAGTCCAACTCTCACATCCATACATGACCACAGGAAAAACCATAGCCTTGACTAGATGGACCTTAGTAGGCAAAGTAATGTCTCTGCTTTTGAATATGCTATCTAGGTTGGTCATAACTTTTCTTCCAAGGAGTAAGTGTCTTTTAATTTCATGGCTGCAGTCACCATCTGCAGTGATTTTGGAGCCCAAAAGAATAAAGTCTGACACTGTTTCCACAGTTTCCCCATCTATTTCCCATGAAGTGATGGGACCAGATGCCATGATCTTTGTTTTCTGAATGTTGAGCTTTAAGTCACCTGCAAATGGTAATGAAATGCTTGGAGGCTAAAGGTTGGAGATATCTTTGTAAAATAAGCAATTCACAGAAATGGCTAAACAGCTCTTAGTTATTTATTCATCTTCTAGAACATGGAGCCTCTAGGAAAGACTGAGAAAAAAACAATTATTGTCTCAAAAAAATTTTTTTTAATTTTTATTTTTACTTTATTTTACTTTACAATACTGTATTGGTTTTGTCATACATTGACATGAATCCGCCACAGGTGTACATGAGCTCCCAAACATGAACCCCCCCCCTCCCACCTCCCATATCATCTCTACAGATGGCTAACAAACACATGAAAAGATGCTCAACATCACTCATTATTAGAGAAATGCAAATCAAGACCACAATGAGGTACCACTTCACACCAGTCAGAATGGCTGCGATGCAAAAGTCTGTAAGCAATAAATGCTGGAGAGGGTGTGGAGAAAAGGGAACCCTCTTATACTGTTGGGAATGCAAACTAGTACAGCCACTATGGAGAACAGTGTGGAGATTCCTTAAAAAATTGCAAATAGAACTGTCTCAAAATTTAAGCAATGGTTTGGATGACTTTCCAGAATCTCAAAACGTCATATTACTATGTATCCATGTATGAATTGGGCAATGTGTAGGGTTCAAAGATGTCTGTTGGGTTTTTCTGATGGAGAAGATGTGCTTCAACAGCCTCTGGAGCTTGGGTCTTTTTTTTTTTTTAAGGATGATTTCTTTACAGAATTTTGTTGTTTTCTGTCAAACCTCAACATGAATCAGCCATAGGTATACATATATCCCCTCCCTTTTGAACCTCCCTCCCATCTCCCTCCCCATCCCACCGCTCTAGATTGATACAGAGCCCCTGTTTGAGTTTCCTGAGCCATACAGCAAATTCCCGTTGGCTATCCATTTAAGTCACTTTGCTGCTCTGCACAAATGTGAGGAAAGGGGGCAGATTTCCAACTGCAGACCCAGGTCTTAAGAGACCACACTATAGTAAGTGTTTACTGTATTTAATACTTCCCCAGTATGACAGCTGTCCTCCCCTATGGAAAAAGATTTGGAGTTTGAGTAATTCATCAAATGTATTATAAGGCCCCCAGAAAGGTTTTCCAAATGGAACCAATAACTACTGCTGCTTCCATTCCACACTGAGAAGATTCAAGAAGACCAGGTCACCCAAAGTTCTGTCTGTTCTGCTTGAGTCCTGTTCAAAAAGATTTTCAAAGAAGAGAGATGAATTATATGCATACAAGTAAATGAGCACATGCTGTGAAAACAGTTTGGTGGTTCCTTAAAAGTTTAAACTTAGAATCAATATATGACCCAGCACTTCCACTACTAGATATATAACCACAAGAATTGAAAGCAAATATTCAAATATTTGCAGAAGGAAGTGGCAACCCACTCCAGTATTCTTGCCTAGGAAATACCATGGACAGAGGAGTGTGGCAGACTACAGTCCATGGGGTCACACGAGTCAGGTACGACTTAGCGACTAAACTACCACCACCATTCAGATATTTACATGCAAATGTTCATAGCAGCACTATTCACCATAGCTTGAAAATGGAAACACCCCTAAAATCCATCAATAAATGAATAGGTGAATAAATGTGATCTATCCATATAATGGAATATTATTCATCCATTTAAAAGAAGTGAAGGACTAATATATGCTGCAGCATGGATGCACTTTGAAAACATTATGCTGAGTGAAAGAAGCCAGGCACAAAAGATTACATACAGCATAACTCCATTGCTATGAAATATCCAAAATAGACAAATCCAGACACCCAAGAAATAGATTAGTAGTTCTTTAAAGACTAGTGGGAATGGGGAATGACTGGTTAATGGGGATGGGATTTCTTCTGTGGTTGATAGTGTTTTGAAACTCGATAGAGGTGATGAATGTATAGCATGGTGAGTATACAGTGCACTTTCAGAGGGTTAATTCGATGAGATATGAATTTCTCCTCAATTAAAATGCACAAATATACACACAGGCCTGTCAACACTGAAGGGTTACAGAGGTCCTAAAACACAGAAGATCAGCACAAGTGCATGGGGCTTCTGTGGGCCCCAAAGGCCTTCTTGAGTTTCAGATGCAAAACTGTAAAAAGTATCTCCAAATTCAGCTCCTAGTAACTCTGATTTTTTTTTTTTTTTTGGTAACTCTGATTTTGAATGGTATCTTGGTTGGACCTCTGGGCTTTTTCTTTTGTTTCTCAGAAGCAAAACATGTTGGATGGCCTATACAACAAGGTTTTTTTTTATTTTTTAATAATCTCTAGGCAATTTCTTACATATCCTAAGTGAGAGGATTTTTAAAATGGAAAACTAAGGAAAAGTACTTTGTTTTTATAAGTACTAAAGCTTCTAACAGCTTTATTTAAATCAAATTTGGTTCTCACTGCCTTTGGATTGTTTCTCTCCTCCCAATTTTCATTACAGGAAACTATTTGAGGCCAGCCCTTCAATCGAGTATGTGGCTCTGCTTCTTTTGGTTTAGTTAAAAAAAAAAAAAAAAGAGTTTAACCTCTTTTTTTTTTCTTCTAACAATTTTTCAGTCCTTACATGGAGGCAAATATGTTCACATCCACTGATATTTCACACTATTTTTCTAATAGAGAGGGGTTTTAATAGTCTAGTGATAGTTCTAGAATTCCCAACAAAATATCAATCACAAACAAATTCACCTGCAAATAAATGTAAATGGACTCAGCCCATCAGGGAGGCTTACATGAATCCATAGCTCCTTGACAGTTTTCTTGGGGCCAAATAATAGAAATTAATCTTTAGTTGGCAAGGACCAAGGAGTGAGCAGGCCCTCAAGGTCACTGTGAAGAACATCACTGGCTTTGAGCTTCAAAGAATTCAAAGGTTTCCTTCCTGACAAGAGTGGAAGGTGGCAGAGGTGTCATTCAGGAAGATGATAGGGTTACCAGCCTGAAGGTAAAAAAGTCATTTGAAGCAGAGTGTCTTTTGTGTCTGAGCTAATGTTTGGGGAAGGTCAGGCTGAGGGCTACAGAATGACATGTCAACTTCCGGCCCGAAGGATTTCCTCTCCTGCCCTTTGAAATCCAACAACTTGTAAACTTGTAGAGGTTGAGTCTCTTTGCTGCAGAGTATTTCATCGTAGTAGATTTTCCTGTTCTTTCAAACTGATGTGACTGTCACATGGAAGTAAAAACAAGGGCCTTTCATTGTACCCAAACAATCAACAAGACAGCAATTAAGACCTTTCTGTTGACGTAATTTCGGCCTGTGAAATAAAAAAATCTTAGCGGTAAGCTTCAAAAATTACCTTTAGAAATCAAATAATGTAATGTAAGCTGAAGATCAATGTTATTTTCACTGTGATTTAATATATGAAGAGATTTAGTAGCCTTTGAGAATGATAGCTTAATCATTTATTGTGTCATGTACGTAATTTCTAATACTGATACAGAAACATTCAGTATACCATTCACACTGAAATTTCCATAAAGCCCTGTTCTCCACGGAGCTGGTTGGACTCCCAGAGTGCAACATTGCTTATCATGGGGGAAACCTGCAGAAGAGTGTTTCCATCTAGAAGAACAATCATCCTAAGGACATAGTAGTTGTAAATCTGTTAGAAGTCACATTTCTCATCACAATGAAATGGAAAACTTTTTCCAGAACTTTAAGCCTGGGGTCACACCATTATAAACGAAGCAACTGTAACCTGGCCGCATTAAAATATGTTATGAAGGCAAACGAGCCTTGCCATTTTCATGTTAAGATATGCCAAATATAAAGTCCATTAGGAGAGAGGGTAGGTGTTGCAAGAGGGCATCAGAAGGCAGATGGACTGAAACCATAATCACAGAAAACTAGCCAATCTGATCACATGGATCTCAGCCTTGTCTAACTCAATGAAACTGAGCCATGCCATGTGGGGCCACCCAAGACGGGCGGGTCATGGTGGAGAGGTCTGACAGAATGTGGTCCACTGGAGAAGGGAACGGCAAACCACTTCAGTATTCTTGCCTTGAGAACCCCATGAACACTATGAAAAGGCAAAATGATAGGATACTGAAAGAGGAACTCCCCAGGTCTGTAGGTGCCCAATATGTTACAGGAGATCAGTGGAGAAATAACTCCAGAAAGAATGAAGGGATGGAGCCAAACCAAAAACAATACCCAGCTGTGGATGTGACTGGTGGTAGAAGCAAGGTCCGATGCTGTAAAGAGCAATATTGCATAGGAACCTCGAATGTTAGGTCATGAATCAAGGCAAATTGGAAGTGATCAAACAGGAGATGGCAAGACTGAACATCAACATTCTAGGAATCAGCGACCTAAAATGAACTGGAATGGGTGAATTTAACTCAGATGACCATTACATCTAGTACTGTGGGCAGGAATCCCTTAGAAGAAATGGAGTAGCCATCATGGTCAACAAAAGAGTCCAAAATGCAGTACTTGGATACGATCTCAAAAATGGCAGAATGATCTCTGTTCGTTTCCAAGGCAAACCATTCAATATCACGGTGATCCAGCCTATGCCCCAACCAGTAACGCTGAAGAAGCTGAAGTTGAATGGTTCTATGAAGACCTACAAGACCTTTTAGAACTAACACCCAGAAAAGATGTCCTTTTCATTATAGGGGACTGGAATGCAAAAGTAGGAAGTCAAGAAACACCTGGGGTAACAGGCAAATTTGGCCTTGGAATACGGAATGAAGCAGGGCAAAGGTTAACATAGTTTTGCCAGGAGAATGCACTGGTCATAGCAAATACCCTCTTCCAACAACAACAAGAGAAAACTCTACACATGGACATCACCAGATGGTCAACACCGAAATCAGATTGATTATATTCTTTGCAGCCAAAGATGGAGAAGCTCTATACAGTCAGCAAAAACAAGACCAGGAGCTGACTGTGGCTCAGATCATGAACTACTTATTGCTAAATTCAGACTTACATTGAATAAAGTAGGGAAAACCACTAGACCTTTCAGGTATGACCTAAATCAAATCCCTTATGATTATGCAGTGGAAGTGAGAAATAGATTTAAGGGACTAGATCTGATAGAGTGCCTGATGAACTATGGACGGATGTTCATGACATTGTACAGGAGACAGGGATCAAGACCATCCCCAAGGAAAAGAAATGCAAAAAAGCAAAATGGCTGTCTGAAGAGGCCTTACAAATACTGTGAAAAGAAGAGAAGTGAAAAGCAAAGGAGAAAAGGAAAGATATAAGCATCTGAATGCAGAATTCCAAAGAATAGCAAGAAGAGATAAGAAAGCCTTCCTCACCGATCAATGCAAAGAAATAGAGGAAAACAAGAGAATGAGAAAGACTAGAGATCTCTTCAAGAAAATTAGAGATACCAAAGGAACATTTCATGCAAAGATGGGCTCAATAAAGGACAGAAATGGGATGAACCTAACAGAAGCAGAAGATATTAAGAAGAGGTGGCAAGAATACACGGAAGAACTGTACAAAAAAGATCTTCATGACCCGGATGATCACGATGGTGTGATCACTCATCTAGAGCCAGACATCCTGGAATGTGAAGTCAAGTGGGCCTTAGAAAGCATCACTACAAACAAAGCTAGTGGAGGTGATGAAATTCCAATTGAGCTATTTCAAATCCTGAAAGATGATGTTGTGATAGTGCTGCACTCAATACGCCAGCAAATTTGGAAAACTCAGCAGTGGCCACAGGACTGGAAAAGTTCAGATTTCATTCCAATCCCAAAGAAAGGCAATGCCAAAGAATGCTCACACTAACACACAATTGCACTCATCTCACATGCTAGTAAAGTAATGCTCAAAATTCTCCAAGCCAGGCTTCAGCAATACGTGAACTGCAAACTTCCAGATGTTCAAGCTGGTTTTAGAAAAGGCAAAGGAACCAGAGATCAATTTGCCAACATCCGTTGGATCATGGAAAAAGCAAGAGAGTTCCAGAAAAACATCTATTTCTGCTTTATTGACTATGCCAAGGCTTTGACTGTGTGGATCACAATCAACTGTGGAAAATTCTGAAAGAGATGGGAATACCAGACCACCTAACCTGCCTCTTGAGAAACCTGTATGCAGGTCAGGAAGCAACAGTTAGAACTGGACATGGAACAACAGACTGGTTCCAAATAGGAAAAGGAGTGCATCAAGGCTGTATCTTGTCACCCTGCTTATTTAACTTCTATGCAGAGTACATCATGAGAAACGCTGGGCTGGAAGAAGCACAAGTTGGAATCAAGATTGCTGGGAGAAATATCAATAACCTCTGATATGCAGATGACACCACCGTTCTTGCAGAAAATAAAGAGGAACTAAAAAGCCTCTTGATGAAAGTGAAAGATGCTCACTCCTTGGAAGGAAAGTTATGACCAACCTAGATAGCATATTCAAAAGCAGAGATATTTGCCAACAAAGGTCCGTCTAGTCAAAGCTAAGGTTTTTCCAGTGGTCATGTATGGATGTGAGAGTTGAACTGTGAAGAAAGCTGAGCACCGAAGAATTGATGCTTTTGAGCTGTGGTGCTGGAGAAGACTCTTGAGAGTCCACTGAAGTACAAGAAGATCCAACCAGTCCATCCTAAAGGAGACCACTCTGGGGTGTTCATTGGAAGAACTGATGCTGAGGCTGAAAGTCCAGTACTTTGGCCACCTTGTGCTAAGCTTTGACTCATTGGAAAAGACCCTGATGCTGGGAGGGATTGGGGGCAGGAGGAGAAGGGAACGACAGAGGATGAGATGGCTAGATGGCATCACTGACTCGATGCACATGAGTTCGAGTGAACTGCGGGAGTTGGTGATGGACAGGGAGGCCTGGCATCCTGTGATTCATGGGGTCGAAAAGAATTGGACATGACTGAGCAACTGAACTGAACTGAGGAGAGGCAAAGTATTTGAGTGGCTTAACAGAGGACACAGTCATACTCACTTCACATTTTATACATGTGGTCATGTACTTTATTTCGCATGGTTTCCATGACAGCCCTGTAAGATAAATAGGGTGTATTTTTCTTGTCCCCATCTCACAGATGTTGAATCTGGAGCTGTGAGATAAATGGACTCTCTGAAAGCATGCCACACCAAACCCAGCATCCTTCCCACCTCACCACGCAGGTCTGAATTCAAGAGTAGCATTCTTAGAAGGTGCAAAAGAGTGGAGAAAACTGCTACCCAGTATGGATATTTTCAAATCGATGTGTTTTCCCAAGAAAGAGGGTGCCTTATTCTTCCCTCCTCCTTTTTCATAATCAGTCTTAACATTTTGCTTTTATAGTTAACCGTGATACCTGGAAATGC
This sequence comes from Oryx dammah, assembly GCF_014754425.2. NCBI lineage: Eukaryota > Metazoa > Chordata > Mammalia > Artiodactyla > Bovidae > Oryx > Oryx dammah. Next base: position 47,308,830 of record NW_024070203.1, on the reverse strand, counting down.
TTTGGAAGTATTTGAAAATAATGGCAAGCTTTAGAAATTATCAGTGTGGTTTCTATGAGGACAATGAGAGTACGAGTGGCTGGGAATCCTCTCAGTTTGCTGTGTTCCTTCATTTCAACCAACAGGGAAAGATGAAGGGACCATCCCAGGGAGTGCGGGGGTCCTGTGACTGTCTCAGACTCATGGGTACCCAGCTGTTCTGGAGAAACTGGGCGGAAACAGTGAAGGGCATTATATTATAAGTTTCCTACTTGCCATCTCCAAAGTGCGGGTGTGACCATGGCAAGTGGCTGAATGAGGAGGCAGGAATAAGCAGAGGCCGGAAAGTGAGGGAGTGAAGCCAGTTGGTAGGAGACCTGCTTGTTTCATCGAAGAAGGCACTGAACTGAGAGTGAACACTTTGAGTATAGTTGCAGAATCACCATGTATTCATCGCCTGCAGACTCTGGGGAGGTCACTCCTTCTCCTGGACATAGTGTCCTGTCTTTAATTCCACAGGGTTGAACAAAACCAGAACTTCCCCAGCTTCAGCCATTTACAAGCTATATATTACCATCACAATCCTTTATTTGATGTATGCCAGGTACACTTATTTATTTAACATTGCTCAATATGTGTCTCAATTCACTTACTATTTTACTTTTAATTTTGAAATTTTATTGAAATTTAGTATATTCTGTATATCCATATGTGTGTGTGTGTGTGCATGTTTGTTGGTAGCTCAGTCGTGTCTGACTCTTTATGACCCTGTGGACTCTAGTCTGCCAGGCTTCTCTGTTCATGGGATTCTCCAGGCAAGACTATTGGAGTGGGTTTTCAGTTCCTTCTCCAGGGGATCTTCCAACACAGGGATCAAACTTGGGTCTCCCACATTGCCGACAGATTCTTTACCATCTGAGCCACCGGGAAGCCCATAACACACACACACACAAATCATAATCATATGATAGATGAAATTTTATATACAGAACACACCCATGCCACCAAATGAACAAGAAGAATATCACCAGTACTCAAAAGTTTCTTCATGCCCTGTGCAATCACTGTTCAATAAGGGTTGCTATTATCCTGACTTTTAACTAAATAGATTGTTTTTGCCTGGTTTGGCTTCCTTGACTCAACATTTTGGTTGTGAGATTTATCTACATTGTCACATTCTTGGTTCATTCTTCTCCTGGATGTATGTTTCATTGTGTGAGTATCCCCGATATATTGTGGATGGACATCTGGATAATACCCAATTTGGGACTTTCATAAACAGGGTTGTTAGAACATTCTTCACATGTCTTTTGGTGACTATAAATCCACATTTCTGTGGGATAAATACCTAGGAGTGGAATTACTGAGTGATTGGTAAATGTTTTCCAATGTGATTACCAAATACTTTAATTTTAAAAGATACTTTTACATCAAGAGGGCAAATGGAGAACCAGTACTACTTATCATAAACAGAAGATAACCATACTTAATAAATAACATAAAAAGATCTAGATAATGTCAGCTGAGAGCTGTGCACCTGAGGCCCCACTAGCTTTGGCAGCTACCATATGCAAATATTAGGGAAGTGTTGAAGAGGCTCTGCTACTAAATACTTTGTTCTTAATTACAGAGAATATGTGCAAATATGATTACTCTCCACTACAAGATTCAGTGGGCTTCTCTGGTGGCTCAGTGGTAAAGAATCCACCTGTCAATGCAGGAAATGTAGCTTTGATCCCTGGGTTGGGAAGATCCCGTGGAGAAGGAAATGGCAACCCACTACAGTATTCTTGTCTGGGAAATCCCATGGACGGAGTAACCTGGTGGGCTACTGTCCATGGGGTCGCAAAGAGTCAGACACGACTTAGCAACTAAACAACAACAAGATTCAATGCCATTTAATGCTGCTTTCTGGGGCTTCCCTGATAGCTCAGTTGGTAAAGAATCTGCCTGCAATGCAGGAGACCCTGGTTTGATCTCTGGGTCAGGAAGATCTGCTGGAGAAGGGATAGGCTCCCCACTCTAGTATTCTTGGGCTTCCCTTGTGGCTCAGCTGGTAAAGAATCTACTTGCAATGCGGGAGACCTGGGTTTGATCCTTGGGTTGGGAAGATCCCCTTGGGTTGGGAGAAGGGAAAGGCTACCCACGCCAGTATTCTGGCCTGGAGAATTTCATGGACTGTATAGTTCATGGGGTCGCAAAGAGTCAGACACGACTGAATGACTTTCACTTTTTCAATGCTGCTTTCTACCTAAAATCATCAAGTATACCACAAGTGGTAAATGAGATACAATTTTAGAGGAAACAAAGAATGATATAATGTGAATATCTTTTCTGATTCTTTGAAAAAATTTATTTATTTTAATTGGAGCCTAATGATTTTACACTATTGTAGTGGTTTTTGCCATACATTGACATGAATCAGCCATGGGGGTACATGTGTTCCCCATCCTGAACTCCTCTCCCACCTCCCTCACCATCCCATCCCTCAGGGTCATCCCAGTGCACCAGCCCTGAGCACCGTGTCTGATTCTAACATTCTTTGACTCCATAGACTAGCAGTTCTCAATCGAGAGTGATTTTTCCTTCCAGTTGGCAATGTCTGGAGACATTCATGTTTGTCACCACTGACATCTAGTGTGTAGAGATCATGATTGCTGTTAAACATCTTAGGATGCCCGGGAAATCTTCCCACTCCCAACCAGAGAATTATCCACCCCCTAATGTCCATAATGCCAAGTCTGAGAAAACTGCTGTAGACAGCGATGTCACCATTGTGAAGGTTTTTCCATGGGAGCATAGTTGAACTTTGCAGTGATCAAAGGGATTCTGCACGGAAAATCATTAACTAGCAATTTCCCAGAGAGCAAATTAAAAGACAAGCGGTCAGTGTAGGCAGACATCAGATCGAGACCTGCTCCCTGGTCCTTTCACCTACATTTGAAACCCATACCAGAATGAAGTCATTTTCACAGTAAGAACAGGTTCTACTTACCTTCCTAGGCAACAGGTCCCTCAGAGTCCCTCCAAAAGAAATTAAGCTAATTACAACTCCATAGAAGTGAAAAAGCATACTTCTAATCACCTTGTTTCTACTGTTATTGACTTGACTGACATCTAGGGAGAAAGTTGCTTCCAAGACCTTGTACCTTCACTCAAGTGGAGTGCATTTGGCAAAACGCTTTTCTCTGCCTCACTCTTTGGACTAGTGATGTTAAAGGAAATGTACTCAGTGATCTTTACAACATCTCCATGAAGTAGTCTAACAATATACATTTTCTCGATTATGGAACTCCAGGGTTTGATAATGAAGGGGAGACAGTGCCAGAGTTTGAACTCAGATTTTCCTGTGGTTAGCTCCCTAGGCTCAATTACATTTTCTTTCATCATGGATTCAAGGCCCCTGTCACTTCAGTCCAACAAGGAGGAAAAAAGATGAGATAATGGAGAAGAATAATAAGTTCTTTTTTTAAAAAATCAAGAAAAAAGCACTATGTAGTGGAAACCCAATTAAAGAGAAAGGCTGAAAGTAAAAAATAAATAAGCCTCCTTCAGCACTGCAAAAGTGCAAAGTGCTTTAGAAACAACCAGCTGATCTATCATTTAATGCTATGGACTTTATGTAGATTAAATGAACATGATAATCCTATTTTACCCTATAATTGGTTTGGGAAAGAAAACATTCACTGATATTATCCTGAGTTGCAATTCTTTAAGCATAAAAGGTCCTATTTAAAATTGAACTTTCAGTTTTATAACTTATCCAGAAGTAATCCATCAAATACAGAAAGTGTTGCAAGGAGAAGTATTATTTGAATTGGGAATTTTCCTCTTGGAATTGGCCAGCAGGCATTTTTTTTGCACACCTACTGAAAGAGTTTATTATCAATCAGTCCATCTTCCTGACACCTTAAAATCATATTTGAGGAATGAACTTTTGGCTCAAGTCTCAGGATCTGACTTGAAGTCTATATAGTGGGAAATCTAGAAAAGCCCAGGTAAAGACAAAGCAGGGTTGAATTTGACATTAGAGAATCGGTCATGTGTAAATATGTTCTCGCACTTAATTAGGTTTGCACTTACGTACAAACTCTATCTAAATGCTCTGAGGGCCTAAGGACAGTTTCATAGAACACCGTCAATACCTATTTGGGTAGTAACAATCTACACAGAAATGAATGTTTTTTGTCTTTAAATCGTAGAAGGTCACAGAAAATCATAGGTAACATAGGAGGTCACGAAAAGGGTTCATAGGGCTGCATATATATAAACTGCTGCTGCTGCTAAGTCACTTCAGTCTTGTCTGACTCTGTGCGACCCCATAGACGGCAGCCCACCAGGCTCCGCTGTCCCTGGGATTCTCCAGGCAGGAACACTAGAGTGGGTTGCCATTTCCTTCTCCAATGCATGAAAGTGAAAAGTGAAAGTGAAGTCACTGAGTCATGTCCAACTCTCAACGACCCCATGGACTGCAGCCTACCAGGCTCCTCCGTCCATGGGATTTTCCAGGCAAGAGTACTGGAGTGGGGTGCCATTGCCTTCTCTGATATATAAACTAGTAGCTTAGTAATTAGTTTTTAATGGAGGTACTCACAAAGGGTATCACTTTTTCTCTTACCAAGTAGGAGCTTGAAAAAGTATTTAAAATCTACCATCATCACCTTAAAAAAGGAAAAAGACATTTTAACCCTAGCATAAGCCAGTGGAAATCACTGAGGCAGAGATGATCTGACCCACCAATTTTCAAAATTTTTGATTTTAAAATTCCTTTAAAAATTTTAATTAGAGGATAATTGCTCTACAGTGTTGTATTGGTTTCTGCCATTCAACAATGTGAATCAGCCGTAAGTATATATATAGTCCCTCTCTCTTGAACTTCCCTGCCACTCCCCCATCCCACCTCTCTAGGTTTAAGACTCCTTTTAACTCCTAAACTATTGAGAGCCCTATTAGATTTTATGTGAATCGTATTTATTGCAATTTATGGTATTAGATATTTAAGACTAAAAATGATTTTGAAACACCAGGTTACATAAGAACACATTCAGGTTGATGACATCATCACGTAGCACGGAGGTTCCAGAAAACTGCACTCTTCACTAGTGAAAGTGTGAGAGTGAAAAAATAAAATAATACAATCAGTCTTTAGTGTCATCAGGAAGATAGTTTTAACCATGAGGGCTGCTTGAAAGGGCCTTAGGAAACCTCAGATGCTATCAGACCATTCTTTGAGAGTGGCTGACCTAGTCCAATGCCTTTCTTGTACTGATGAGGAAACTGAGGTTTAAAAGGACAAGTGATCTTTTCCAAGGTGACAGGTATAAAAAGGGTAAAACACATGTGCACACACATGTATGCACATGGACTTTGAACCCCATGTTGTTAAACTCTGGATCCTGCCCCTTCTGGAGGAGAATAGAGTAGAAAGTGAAGTGGAGAACCTGACCGTTAGAAGATGCCATATACTTTTCCTGACCTCGCTGTGAAAGAGATTTCTTGATGGTAGATTATAGTAATAATGACTAAAAGTAGAACTGCAAAACTTTTAGCAATCTAAGGAAGAATCTTTCCATATTAAAGACTGTTCTGCTTAAAGCAGCAGCTTTCTGCTGAAATACCAATTTCCCTAACTTGGACAGAACAAAAGAATCATTTGAAAAGAAAGGTCTTAATCTGTAGTTTGTTGTTTTTTGAGTTTTAGCCAGACCCTGAATGGAAGACCATAGTGCCATTTAAATGACATAAAAGAACCAGTTTTCTCAGCAATGCCAATACTGAGCTTGTGTGTGCTATTTGAATGCATGATGGGGAAAGCATCTCTCAAAGTTAATGTTGTGTGTGAAGTTTTATTTCTTTGTCTTTTGGGTGGAAAATATATGGGTTTAGAATATTATTGCTTGTATCAAGCTACCTGGCTTATGCTGACTAAAAAGTAGTAGTTTCAAAGCTGAAGATTCTCTTGAAAATTAACACTTTCAAATCAGTCATACCACAAAATTTCCTTAGCTCATCTTAGCTCTGTCACGGAACATCTCTTTTTGTCAAGGGAGAGGTCATCTGCATTCCTAAACTTTTTATATTAAATTAATAAAAACTGATAAGATGAGTAAGTGAGTTTGGCAAATGACTAGCTTCTCTCTTCTACACAATGGGAACACGAGTGCTTGTCTCACAAAGCTCCAGTCTAAAGGGTGTAGCCTACTGCGTGTGATCCCCATTATGATCCAGGATGACCTATGTTCTTGTTAGCTCTGCTATTAGAGAGACTTTGGTCCAAGTGGCCTGGCATTTCTCTGGACTTGGCAAAATACTCATCCACAAGGTGGAGACAGGGCTGTGAATGTCAAACTCTTAGCTCCAGACATAATAATAGCTCAGTAAACATGGGCCATTTTTATTTCAATTATTAATACAACGTTATTTCTAGTAGGGAAGAATTCACTGAGATGGTCTGAAATGTATCTTAGTCTAATAGTATTTCTGGGTCTGAGATGTCTTCATTCTGATGGAGCCCATCGATTAGGAAAGACTCCATCCCACTAGGTACATTCTCAGGGTATTTCTTTCCATTATCCTAATTAAGGAATGGTTTATGTAACACATATTTGCACGACTGGAAAATAACACTTTAAAGTAATTGTTGTCTTCTGAACTGTGTATCAGCTGAGAGCTAAGGTGGTTAGTATAGTATGATACCCACAAACCTACCAGGTGACAACTTCACTCTGCTATCTTTCAGTTTACAGGGCAACAGTGAGCTGCTGCTCCCTGGAAAATATCTAGCTAATTATTTTCAAATCTTTCAATATATAATTTTTTAATATAAATTTATTTTAATTGGAGGATAATTACAATATTATATTGGTTTTTAATGGATGGAAAATTTAAAAAATAATTCCACTGTTTGGATGTTTCTAGTATTCATATTCCTGGATAAAAGATCTCCTATTACATGCATATTGGTAGCTTCATGTTTATAAGAATATGTTTGTTAAACCCAAATGTGTTTAATATGATTGCTGGGTTGAAAGGAAGATTTCTTATCATATGCTCTTTATTTTCATAATTATTATTTTTATAGATTTTATTAAAATCAGCTGTGGGAAAAGTATTATTATAAAATGTCTGAGATCTAAATTCATGCAGTAAGGGGATTATAGACCAGAATTTTGACTATCTTAATTCTATTGAACATGCACAGAATTGTAATTTGCAAGTGCACAAATCAAGGAATCAGGAAATGAAGCTTACAAATGCAAACTTATCATGAAATCTTGAATTGGCAGAAGTGATTCTGGGATGTGTATAGGAAAATGTGATGCTTGCATTTCTAAACAGATAAGACTGATGTGCAATGAAATGTTTGTAAAAGTTCTACTAAAAATTTGGCCCCATCAAGTTATATAAATATTAATTTGGGAAGCTAATGAGTGCAGCTGCATTTTGAGTTTGCCAAATCATCATAAAATTATGGAATCATAAAAATAGAAGCAGTGGCTAACTTTAAAAAAAAAAAAGAAGCCCCCTCCCCTTTTCTCTCTGTTGTCGTATTTCACCGTTAAATAAACAGCTTCCCCTGAAGCTCACCTACCCTTGGGATTTTTATGTTACAAGAACCTATAAATTCCCTTTATTGTTTAGCTGAGTTAGGTTTTTCTACTACTTGCAACTAAAGCACTTGAACTCACAGAAGGACACGCTTTTTCTTAGTTCCACTTTTCACCCTGTACTGGATACTCTTACCTATGATGCATCAATTCTTCCTTCTTCCTTCCTTAAACAAAAGGAGAAAAAAAAGAGAGAAAGAGGGTTTTGTTCGGGTGTCCATCTCTTCCCTATACGGCCCTGTACTTCAAGGGAAACCGATTCCACTGCTAGCCCCAGAAGGGCAACTCCCCAGCTGTAACCCTGGCTTTGTATGTTCTATGGGTCAGTTCCTCACACAGTACCTAAATGATTACCAACAGTATGCAGAGTTCTTTCTTCTTGATCACACGTAAGAGAGAGCAAATATTTCTAATTTTGTGTCCCAAACAAGAGGCCTAAATTCACTGTGACTTAGACACATGCCTACCAAAAAAACCCAGTTACTTTGGCCAGGAGGATGAAAAGTGTTGATTGCCTTAAGCCATGTAGACTCTGAACTGTAGGAGAGAGTTCATTATCAGAATGAAAATCTACGTGCTGTTAGAAAGAGATAAATAGGAAATACATACTGAGTAGGCAGGTTTGCCAGATTTAGCAAATTAAAATGTCAGTTACTCAGCTAAATTTGAATTTCAAATCAGTAACAACTAATTTTTTAGTATTAAGTGTATTCTCCAAATTGCATAGGACTTACTTAAACTCCAAAGATTGTTATCTATCTGAAATGTAAAATTCAGATCAAATTTAGTTGGGTGCTTATCTACCACATTTCTAGAGATAAACATTACAATATATACAATGCAATATGGTATAGCTAGCTCTGGGTAAGGAATGTGAAGGGACAGATGCAGTTATGACTATGAGTACCAATTGTATGTCAGGTGTTTATTTAAATCAATGCTAATCTGATTAACATCACTGCACAGTAGATACCATTATCCCTATTTTACAGGTGATAAAAATGTTAGGCTCAGGAAGGTTAATTTAGGGTTGCAGAACTAGTTAGTTAGTTCAGTCGCTCAGTCGTATCCGACTCTTTGGGACCCCATGAATTGCAACACGCCAGGCCTTCCTGTCCATCACCATCTCCCGGAGTTCACGCAGAACTAGGTAAACCACTAATTTGGGGTCAGAAGTCCCTAATCTGGTTGCCTGACCCCAACACTCCCATGCCTCTCTTCCTTTCTGGAAAAGGTCACCTCCATCTCAACTCAACCATCTCCAAGCCCCTTTCCTTTGACTCTAAAAGTTTCCTTAATTATGACCCTATTTTAAATATGGCATCATAGCCCAAGGAAAAAAATCTGGACAATGGAGAAAACAATACAATATTCAAAGCCAGATGACTCAACATCCTTGGATACTTGAGCTTTCTTTGAAGACTATTCTTTCCCTTAAATCTACACATACTTGCCCAGAAGTTCCCAACTGGGGATAATTCAAAATTCATATACCTGATTCATTATATGCCTTTTGTGTAATTGATTTCAAATGTTCCAAAATGCTGTCTCCTTTGAAAAGTTTACAGCGAAGTTCCTTATCTTCATAAGGATTCACTGAGGCAGGTCTTCACGTCTAACTTCAATGTGTGATGCTTCAGCATGGGGCTCCTGAACCACCCTCAAGTACACATAAAACAGCCACTAACCATCACAGACAGAATCCCCCAAATCAAGTCCCCACTTGGGATTCTCTTCTGTTTATTAAAAATACACAGTTCATTATTCTTTTCCTCTCTGGATCAGATTCCTGAATTCATACCATTTAAAAAAAAAAGCCACTGTTTTTAAGCATTTTCCAAGTTGGCCCCCCACACACTGAAGTTGCAGTCAGAACTCTAATGACCTGTATGTATGTTCCAGGCACCCATGTCCCAGCTCATTCCCAGTTGGCTTCCATCTCTCTCACTAGTGATGACAGGCAGGAGGCCATAGTGACTAGAGGTTGTTGGCTGTGATGCTGGAGGGGAGTTATGGTTGAGTGTGTTTTGGTGTGTAACAGGATAACTGTTCACACACACACACAGACACACTTAATGGTGACTTTTTATATTAGATTTTATGTGTATTTGTCGCAAGCTCAAGTTAGACCCCCCCATAGAATTTCAGTACACACACTTACTCTGGCTGGGTGCCCTTGAACAGTAATGATAATTCAGAAATATTAGGTGGCTCATTGTACATATTCAGAGCACATAGATATCTCAGGTTGCTTTCCCTGTGCAGTAGAAACCTCTGGGGTCACTTTTCCTGCCCTCAACATAAATGCTTGCAAACAACGAAGTCATGTTGATATTAACCTGATCAAAATAGAAAATTCAGTGTGCTGCAAAAGAATATCACTTAATCTATTCGAACTACATTTCAATCCTGATCTCCATGAGCAATCTTAATTTTGGAAACTTTTCCAAATAATTGTCCTGTATTCCATCCCACATTTATGTTGTTGTATTAAAAAGCACACAAGGAAGGTGAAAGGTGACCATCTGGGGAACATATCTATGTTAATACCTCCTCATATTCTGTTATTATGCCTTCTGCTTTTTTTGTTACAAATTAACAAATGTTTTATATAACTGAAAAGAGACTCATTTTTCAGTAGCAGGCTTGCTATGCCGCTCATGACATGGCCTGCTTGCTCTCACTTCCACTAAACCTCTCTACAATGCATCATCGTAGTATACAGACTTTTCCTAGACTTTTTCTTAAATATCTGTACCTTTCAGCTTTGTCTGACAGCAGTGAGTAACCTATTTCTTGTGATTCTTCCCACATTTTTTCTCCTGGTTCTCAACTCTTTTCTTTGTATTTTTCTTCACCTCATTCAGCAGCTCTGTGTGTTTTCCTTGGAGTACCTACAGCATTACAAGCAATGATCTAGGCTTTGAAGTAGAGATACCAAGGGAAAACCTCATGAAAAGATGAGCACAACAAAGGACAGAAATGGTATGGACCTAACAGAAGCAGAAGATATATAAGAATACACAAAGGAACTGTACAAAAAAGATCTTCATGAGCCAGATAACCATGATGGTGTGATCATTCACCTAGAGCCAGGCATCCTGGAACATGAAGTCAAGTGGGCCTTAGGAAGCATCACTACAAACAAAGCTAATGGAGGTGATGGAATTCCAGTGGAGCTACTTCAAATCCTGAAAGATGATGCTGTGAAAGTGCTGCACTCAATTTGTCAGCAAATCTGAAAACTCAACAGTGGCCACAGGACTGGAAAAGGTCAGTTTTCATTCCAATCCCAAAGAAAGGCAATGCCAAATAATGCTCAAACTACCACACAATTGCGTTCATCTCACACACTAGTAAAGTAATGCTCAAAATTCTCCAAGTCAGGCTTCAGCGACACGTGAACCGTGAACTTCCAGATGTTCAAGCTGGTTTTAGAAAAGGCAGAGGAACCAGAGATCAAATTGCCAACATCCCCTGGATCATTGAAAAAGCAAGAGAGTTCCAGAAAAGCATCTATTTTTTTCTTTATTGACTACGCCAAAGCCCTTAACTGTGTGGATCACAACAAGCTATGGAAAATTCTGAAAGAGATGGGAATACCAGACCACCTGACCTGCTTCTTGAGAAATCTGTATGCAGGTCAGGAAGCAACAGTTAGAACTGGACATGGAACAACAGACTGGTTCCAAATAGGAAAAGGAGTACGTCAAGGCTGTATCTTGTGACCCTGCTTATTTCATTTATGTGCAGACTACATCATGCGAAATGCCAGGCTGGATGAAGCACAGGCTGGAATCAAGATTGCTGGGAGAAATATCAATAACCTCAGATGTGCAGATGACACTACCCTTATGGCAGAAAGTGAAGAAGAACTAAAGATCCTCTTGATGAAAGTGAAAGAGGAGAGCGAAAAAGTTGGCTTAAAGCTCAACATTCAGAAAACTAAGATCATGGCATCCAGTCCCATCACTTCAGGGCAAATAGATGGGGAAACAGTGGAAACAGTGTCAGACTTTAATTTTTTTTGGCTCTAAAATCACTGCAGATGGTGACTGCAGCCATGAAATTAAAAGACGCTTTCTCCTCGGAAGAAATACTATGACCAACCCAGACAGCGTTTTAAAAAGCAGAGACGTTACTTTACCAACAAAGGTCTGTCTAGTCAAAGCTTTGGTTTTTCCAGTGGTCATGTATGGATGTGAGAGTTGGACTATACAGAAAGTTGAATGCTGAAGAATTGATGCTTTTGAATTGCGGTGTTGGAGAAGACTCTTGAGAGTCCCTTGGACTGCAAGGAGATCCAACCAGTCCATCCTAAAGGAAATCAGTCCTGAATATTCATTGGAAGGACTGATGCTGAAGCTGAAACTCCAGTACTTTGGTCACCTGATGCAAGGAACCGGCTCATTTGAAAAGACCCTGTTGCTGGGAAAGATTGAAGGCAGGGGGAGAAGGGGATGACAGAGGATGAGATGGTTGGATGGCATCATCAATGTGATGGACATGAGTTTCAGTAAACTCTAGGAGTTGGTGATGGACAGGGAAGCCTGGCGTGCTGCAGTCCATGGGGTCACAAAGAGTCAAACATGACTGAGCAACTGAACTTGGGACTTCAAAAAGAAAAAAACACCTGCTCTCACGGAGGTTTCCTAAGGGGTGGGGTCAGGAGGACAGACACTAAATGAATATATAATGGCAGGTTGTGATAAAGACAAATGAGATGGTAGATTTGTATCTACCTGTTATCTCTCTTGACCTTCTGCTTGTCCTTTTCTATTAATATGTTCCAAATCTTGAGAAATTCATTTGCTCACATGGATCCTCCATATGGCAGATTTCTAAATTTATGTCTATATCGATTCCTATTTCTAATTTAGCACTACTCTCAGGTGACTTCATGCTTCTGGTTGCTTTTATATGAAATAGACCTTAGTATAAAGATTATACAGTGGAAGTGAGAAATAGATTTAAGAGACTAGATCTGATAGAGTGCCTGATGAACTATGGATGGAAGTTCGTGATATTGTACAGGAGACAGGGAGCAAGACCATCCTCAAGAAAAAGAAATGCAAAAAAAGCAAAATGACTGTCTGAAGAGATTTTACAAATAGCTGTGAAAAGAAGAAAAGTGAAAAGCAAAGGAGAAAAGGAAAGATATACACATTTGAATGCAGAGTTCCAAACAATAGCAAGCAGAGATAAGAAAGCCTTCCTCAGTGATCAGTGCAAAGAAATAGAGGAAAACAACAGAATGGGAAAGACTAGAGATCTCTTCAAGAAAATTAGAGATACCAAGGGAACATTTCATGCAAAGATGGGCTCAATAAAGCACAGAAATGGGATGGACCTAACAGAAGCAGAAGATATTAAGAAGAGGTGGCAAGAAATCATGGAAGAACTACAAAAAAGATCTTCACAACCCAGAGAATCACGATGCTGTGATCACTCACGTACGGCCAGACATCCTGGAATGTGAAGTCAAGTGGGCCTTGGAAAGCATCACTACGAACAAAGCTAATGGAGGTGATGGAATTCCGGTTGAGCTATTTCAAATCCTAAATGATGGTGCTGTGAAAGTGCTGCACTCAATATGCCAGCAAATCTGGAAGACTCAGCAGTGGGCACAGGACTAGAAAAGGTCAGTTTTCATTCCAATCCCAAAGAAAGGCAATGTCAAAGAATGTTCCAACTACCACACAATTGCATTCATCTCACACACTAGTAAAGTAATGCTCAAAATTCTCCAAGTCATTCTTCAGCTACATGAACTGTGAACTTCCAGATGTTCAAGCTGGTTTTAGAAAAGACAGAGGAACCAGAGATCAAATTGCCAACATCCGCTGGATCATGGGAAAAGCAAGAGAGTTCCAGAAAAGCATCTATTTCTGCTTCATTGACTATGTCAAAGTCTTTTGACTGTGTGGATCACAATAAACTGTGGAAAATTCTGAGAGAGATGGGAATACCAGACCACCTGATCTGCCTGACAAACCTGTATGCAGGTTAGGAAGCAACAGTTAGAACTGGACATGGAACAACAGACTGGTTCCAGATAGGAAAAGGAGTACATCAAGGCTGTATATTGTCATCCTGCTTATAAAACTTATATTCAGAGTACATCATGAGAAACGCTGGGTTGGAAGAAACACAAGCTAGAATCAAGATTGCTGGGAGAAATATCAATAACCTCAGATATGCAGATGACACCACCCTAATGGCAGAAAGTGAAGAAGAACTAAAGATCCTCTTGATGAAAGTGAAAGTGGAGAGTGATTCAGAAAACTAAGATCATGACATCCAGTCCCATCACTTCATGGGAAATAGATGGGGAAACAATGGCTGACTTTATTTTCTTTGGCTCCAAAATCACTGCAGATGGTGACTACAGCCACGAAATTAAAACACACTTACTCCTTGGAAGGAAAGTTTTCATCAACCTAGACAGCATATTAAAAAGCAGAGACATTACTTTGCCAACTAAGGTCTGTCTAGTCAGTTCAGTTCAGTTCAGTTCAGTCGCTCAGTCGTGTCCGACTCTTTGCGACCCCATGAATCGCAGCACGCCAGGCCTCCCTGTCCATCACCATCTCCCGGAGTTCACTCAGACTCACGTCCATCGAGTCCATGATGCCATCCAGCCATCCCATCCTCTGTTGTCCCCTTCTCCTCCTGCCCCCAGTCCCTCCCAGCATCAGAGTCTTTTCCAATGAGTCAACTCTTCACATGAGGTGGTCAAAGTACTGGAGTTTCAGCTTTAGCATCATTCCTTCCAAAGAAATCCCAGGGTTGATCTCTTTCAGAATGGACTGGTTGGATCTCCTTGCAGTCTGAGAGACTCTCAAGAGTCTTCTCCAACACCACAGTTCAAAACCATCAATTCTTCTTCACAGTCCAACCACAGGAAAAATCATAGCCTTGACTAGACGGACCTTAGTCAGCAAAGTAATGTCTCTGCTTTTGAATATACTATCTAGGTTGCTCATAACTTTTCTTCCAAGGAGTAAGCGTCTTTTAATTTCATGGCTGCAGTCACCATCTGCAGTGATTTTGGAGCCCCCCAAAAATGAAGTCTGCCACTGTTTCCACTGTTTCCCCTTCTATTTCCCATGAAGTGATGGGACCGGATGCCATGATCTTCGTTTTCTGAATGTTGAGCTTTAAGCCAACTCTTTCACTCTCCACTTTCACTTTCATCAAGAGGCTTTTTAGCTCCTCTTCACTTTCTGCCATAAGGGTGGTGTCATCTGCATATCTGAGGTTATTGATATTTCTCCCAGCAATCTTGATTCTAGCTTGTGTTTCTTCCAGCCCAGCATTTCTCATGATGTACTCTGCACAGAAGTTAAATAAGCAGGGTGACAAGATACAGCCTTGACGTACTCCTTTTCCTATTTGGAACCAGTGTGTTGTTCCATGTTCAGTTCTAACTGTTGCTTCCTGACCTGCATACAGATTTCTCAAGAGGCAGGTTAGGTGGTCTGGTATTCCCATCTTTTTCAGAATTTTCCACAGTGTATTGTGATCCACACAGTTAAGGGCTTTGGCATAGTCAATAAAGCAGAAATAGAAGTTTTTCTGGAACTCTCTTGCTTTTTCCATGATCCAGGAGATGTTGGCAATTTGATCTCTGGTTCCTCTGCCTTTTCTAAATTCAGCTTGAACATCAGGGAGTTCACGGTTCACGTATTGCTGAAGCCTGGCTTGGAGAATTTTGAGCATTACTTTACTAGCATGTGAGATGAGTGCAATTGTGCGGTAGTTTGAGCATTCTTTGGCATTGCCTTTCTTTGGGATTGGAATGAAAACTGACCTTTTCCAGTCCTTGGCCACTGCTGAGTTTTCCAAATTTGCTGGCATATTGAGTGCAGCACTTTCACAGCATCATCTTTCAGGATTTGAAACAGCTCAACTGGAATTCCATCACCTCCACTAGCTTTGTTCATAGTGATGCTCTCTAAGGCCCACTTGACTTCACTTTCCAAGATGTCTGGCTCTAGATTAGTGATCACATCATCATAATTATCTGGATCGTGAAGATCTTTTTTGTACAGTTCTTCCATGTATTCTTGCCACCTCTTCTTAATATCTTCTGCTTCTATTAGGGCCATAACATTTCTGTCCTTTATCGAGCCCATCTTTGCATGAAATGTTCCCTTGGTATCTCTAATTTTCTTGAAGAGATCTCTAGTCTTTCCCATTCTGTTGTTTTCCTCTATTTCTTTGCATTGATCGGTGAGGAAGGCTTTCTTATCTCTTCTTGCTATTCTTTGTAACTCTGCGTTCAGATACTTTTATCTTTCCTTTTCTCGTTTGCTTTTTGCCTCTCTCCTTTTCACAGCTATTTGTAAGGCCTCCCCCAGACAGCTATTTTGCTTTTTTGCATTTCTTTTCCTTGGGGATGGTCTTGATCCCTGTCTCCTGTACAATGTCATGAACCTCATTCCATGATTCATCAGGTACTTTATCTATCAGATCTAGGCCCTTAAATCTATTTCTCACTTCCACTGTATAATCATAAGGGATTTGATTTAGGTCATATCTGAATGGTCTAGCGGTTTTCCCTACTTTCTTCAATTTAAGTCTGAATTTGGCAATAAGGAGTTCATGATCTGAGCCACAGTCAGCTCCCGGTCTTGTTTTTGCTGATTGTATAGAGCTTCTCCATCTTTGGCTGCAAAGAATATAATCAATCTGATTTTGGTGTTGACCATCTGGTGATGTCCATGTGTAGAGTCTTCTCTTGTATTGTTGGAAGAGGGTGTTTGCTATGACCAGTGCATTTTCTTGGCAAAACTCTGTTAGTCTTTGCCCTGCTTCAAGGCTGTAGTTTTTCCAGTAGTCATGTATGGATGTTAGAGTTGGACTGTGAAGAAAGCTGAGCGCTGAAGAGTTGATGCTTTTGAACTGTGGTGTTGGAGAAGACTCTTGAGAGTCCCTAGGACTGCAAGGAGATCCAACCAGTCCTTTCTAAAGGAGATCAGCCCTGGATGTTCATTGGAAGGACTGATGTTGAAGCTGAAACTCCAATACTATGGAGTATTGATTGGCCACTTGATGTGAAGGGCTGACTCATTTGAAAAGACCCTCATGCTGGGAAAGATTGAGGGCAGGAGAAGAAGGGACAACAGAGGATGAGATGATTGGATGGTATCACCAACTCAATGGACATGAATTTGGGTAAACTCTGGGAGTTGATGATGGACAGGGAGGCCTGGCATGCTGCAGTTTATGGGGTGGCAAAGAGTTGGACACGACTGAGTGACTGAACTGAACTGAACTGAACTGATAAAGTAATTTCTCTATAAAAATTTCCAATGGATCCTGAGAACAATATCACAAGCAAGTTATTGTGTCTATACTTTTATGTATGTTAGTTTATTTGGCAATTGGACAGGTCAAATTTCTAGGGTAATTTACTGCATTTTTTAGTTTTATTTAGGTGTTTGCTGCTGTTTGACTCAGTGAAGTCACCAGGTACCATTTCAACTATCAGCCACATTACTTTAATTCTTCTTCACCATTCAAATAGCCTGAGAGGGAATTCCCCATGGTACTTCTCAATAGATTCATTAATCCTCAACCAGGCCAATTCAAGAAATAAATACCACAGTAGCCCTGAAGCTGTTATAAATTTCAGCTTTGAGGTTATCAGCCCTTTACAGTCAACCTGAATATAAACATTTGGGTACATCCTGCTGCTCACTTTTGCCATATTAAATCATTTCCAGATCTGGAAGGGCTTGACCTCTGGGAACAACTTGGATGAAATGGACTAAATTGTAATGAGTCAAAGAGAGGCCATTTTGTTTCCATTTAAGGATGGAAACCATAAAGTAATTTATTTCTTTGTTTGCTGGTTATGAGTGTGGAAATTCACACTTTTCTCTGCTTCACCACAGCACTTTCTCATTTACAAGACGGCTTAGAAGGAAAAGCTACCATGACCTGATTGAGTTTTCATTGGCCATATGGCTCTAAAGTAGTGTGGAGAAAGGACTCGGCCTGGCCTCTGAATGTAATCCTATAAGTCAAGGCTAGAACATTGAACCAAACAGAGTCCTAAAATGTTTTTCTGCCTGTGTGATAATTTTAAAATATCAGCTGAGAAAAAAAAAAAATGAACAAATGTCAGCTGTGAAATGAATATGCCTCATGGAGGTCAGGGATTTTGCTGTTTGATTCCAATTAGAGGTAATGGGAATCATGAGGATTCTTGCTGTACTTCTCCTGAGTGTAGGTGTTATTTTTGCAATTAAAGCACTATGTGTGTCTCTGTAGGGTTTTTATTTAATTGGCAAACATGGTGTGACATATGTCAAATTTGATCAATTCTTAGGCCTTTTCATGAAAAATTGCCTTGAGTTTGCTGAAGTTGAACATCTATATCCCAAGTCTCTCATTCCAAACACCATAGCAAATTGGTTTCCATTGCTTCAGTCATTGGTCCATAGCTTTACAAATAGATTTATGAATGATGCCCATTAAGTAACAGCTTAGGAATCATCAGCAATTTCAGAACCATTTTTACTCTCCTTTTTCTGTTGATGTCAGAAGTTATATACTCACAAGTCTTGTCTGAATGAAAGCTATGAACGTACTTGAACACATCTGGAAGTAGAATTCATTCAAACATTATTTTTACTCGTTATAACATTTCTCCTTGCACATTATCCCTGTTGGGCTTCCTGGTGGCTAAATGGTAAAGATTACACCTGCCAATGCAAGAGATGTGGGTTTGATCCCTGGGTAAGGAAAATCCCCTGGAGAAGGAAATGGCAGCTCACTCTAGTATTCTTGCCTGGAAAATCCCACGGACAGAGGACCCTGGTCAGGCCACAGAAGGGCTGAACATGACTTAATGACAACAATAAAAAAGTTTATTCAAGCCGACACTTGACTAAATCCTCGTTACCTTCAGTTCAGTTCAGTTCAGTTCAGTACAGTCGCTCAATCATGTCCGACTCTTTGTGACCCCATGAATCGCAGCACGCCAGGCCTCCCTGTGCATCACCAACTCCCGGAGTTCACTCAGACTCACGTCCATCAAGTCAGTGATGCCATCCAGCCATCTCATCCTCTGTCGTCCCCTTCTCCTCCTGCCCCCAACCCCTGCTAGCATCAGAGTCTTTTCCAATGAGTCAACTCTTCGCATGAGGTGGCCAAAAAGGGGGAAGAAACAGCCAATGGATGTGGTCTTTTATAGAGCATCTTGAGTCAAGGGGCTTGTGTTTGCAGATGTCTTCAATACAATGGGCCCCATTCTTCCCTGACGCCACAAGGGGGCACTAATTTAACATGTTCCTGAATACATCACTGAGTAGGGTTCCCTTGCTCAAGACAAGCTACAGAATGAAAACAACAAAAACTCACGCCAGCCGCTTTGAAGTTACCACAGTAAGAAATAAGCTGAATGAAGACTTATCACCACTAGAGAGAAAGAAGTGCAGAGCCATTTGGAATAATCACTTCAGGGTCAGCCCTTTGTCTCTCGGTGTCTCTGCTTTACTGTCTTTGTGCTCAGATGCTCAGCCGTGTCCAACTCTTTGCAACCCCATGGGTGTAGCCCACAGACTCCTCTGTCTATGGAATTTTCCAAGCAAGAATACTGGAGTGAGGTGCCATGGGCAGGTGTATTCTTTACCACTAGCGCCACCTAAGAAGCTCTGGCCTTTTCCCCGGCTCAAGAGAAAAGAGGTCAGTCACTCCCCTTCCTTCCAGGCTAGCTTCTCTCTTCGTCTTCTGGGCCCATGTCCTCCCTTTCATCAGTTTCTTTAGTCTCCCCTTCCTCTGTGAATCCTTTGCCCCTGTATCTTACATTCTGAAGCCTATCCCCAACTTTAAAACTGCGTCTCTTGAACCTGAAGCCTCATCTAGTAACTACCCTAGTCTTTTCTTATCGTTGTGTGCTAAATTGCTTCTGTCACATCGGACTATTTGTGACCCTATAGACTATAGCCCGGCAAGCTCCTCTGTCCAAGAAGTTCTCCAGGCAAGAATACTGGAATGGGTTGCCATGCCCTCCTCCAGGGGATCTTCCTAACCCAGGGATTGAACTTGCATCCCTTATGTCTCCTACATTGGCAAATGGGTTCTTTACCACTAGTGCCACCTGTGAAGGCCAGACCCTTTATGACAGTGGTGTGTTGCTGACCTAGGAAAGAATAAAGTAGTTGCTAAATGGGCAAACTCTTTTGCTCAAACAGGTCTTCCTGAAGTCAACAATAACGTTTTTTATTGTTGACTGCGTTTGCTATCATCTGCTTTTAGAAAGGCTCTTTTCCTTTCCCTCCCATGACTCTACATATTTTTGGTTTTCTTTCTACTTCTCTGAGATCTTTTTTAGTGTTTTACCCTTTTAATCATTTCCTTTTAGCCATACCAGCTCAAACACCTTGACTTTTTTTTTCTGTTTTATTTTACTCAGTTAAAAAAATGTATGTGCAGTAAAATGAACTCTTTTTTGGACAGGTCTATTGGCGTAGACATACAGTTTCAGCATATAGTTTTGTAACAACCAACAATTTCAGATACAGAAATGTTCTATCACTTCCTCAGATTTTCTCACACTGCTCCTTTGTAATTAATCCCTGCTCCCACTCTCATACCCTGGCAGCTACTGATCTATTTTTAGTTCCTCAAATTTTGCCTTTTATAGAATGTCATTAAATAGAAACTTACAGTATGTAGCTTTTGAGTCTGACTTCTTTTACTTATCATACTACCATCACTTCATCCCTGTTGCTTTCTCTATGAAAAAATTTTCCTTATTGAGTAGTATTCCATTGTATGGTGAATCTCTGTTTATCTGTTTTTCAGTTGAAGGGTATTTGGGGTTGTTCCAGTTATTTATTTTTTAATTTTAATTTTGTTTATTTTTGCTCTTGTGTTGTTTCATTTTTATTTTTTCCAATGTGTTTTTTACTTCTCTAATTTTATTTTTTCTTTTTCGCTTGTCATTCTAGTTTGTGTGTGTATGTGATTATGAGTGGAGACACTGGAAATGTTCGTGTACAAGGTATTTGTGTATACATAGGTTTTCATATCTCTTATGTATGTAGTTGCTGAGTCATGTGGCAAGTATGTATGTTCAACATTATAAGAAACTGCTAAACTCTTTCCCAAAATGGCTGCACCACTTTGTGTTCCCACCAGAAAAGCTGGAGAGTTCCAGTTGTTCTGTATGCTCTGCATCACTTGACATTATCAGGTTTTAATTTTAGACATTCTCACAGGGTTTTAACGTATACCATGGGACTTCCCAGGTGACTCAGCGGTAAAGAATCTATCTGCCAGTGTAGGAAACATAGGAGGCATAGGTTCTGTCCCTAGCTCAGGAAGACCCCCTGGAGCAGGGCACAGCAACCCACTCCAGTATTCTTGTCTGGTGAGCCTGGTGGGCTGCAGCCCACCAGGGCTGCAAAAAAGTAGGATACAACAGAGCAGGCATGAACCACACCACCATGTTGATTTAAATTAGTATTTCTCTAATGGCTAATGATATTGAACATCTTTTCATGTGGTTATGTGCCAACCTGTTATCTTCTTTTGTGAAATATCAGTTCCAATCTTATGCTCATTTTTTCAAATTAAGTTGTTGATTTTCTTATTAAGAAAGTGAAAGTGAAAGTCGCTCAGTTGTGTCCGACTCTTTGGGACCCCGTGGACTGTACAGTCCATGGAATTCTCTAGGCCAGAATACTGAAGTGGGTAACCTTTCCCTTCTCTGGGGGTTCTTCCCAACCCAGCAATCGAACCCAGGTCTCCTGCATTGCAGGCAGATTCTTTACCAACTGAGCCACAAGGGAAGCCCAAGAATACTGGAGTGGGTAGCCTATCCCTTCTCCAGCAGATCTTCCCAACCTAGGAATCAAACTGGGTGTCCTGCATTGCAGGCGGATTCTTTACCAACTGAGCTATCAGGGAAGCTCAAGAGTTCTTTATAAATACTTGACAAAGTTCTTTGTGAATATGTAATTTGCAAATATTTTCTTCTAGTCTGTGGCTTTTCTTTTTATTCTCTTAAGGGTATTTTTTACAGAAGTTTTGTATTTTGATGAAATCCGAGTTATCGTTTTTTTTTTTTCTTTTGTGGATAGTGCTTTTGGTACATATCTAAGAAATCTTTGCCTAACCAAGGCAATAAACATTTCATGTATGTTTTCATCTAGAAGTTTTAGTTTTATTGTTTTGGATTTTATATATTTAAGTCCATAATCCATTCTAAATTAATTTTTGTATATATGCAAGGTATGAGCTAAAGTTCATATTTTTTACATGTAGAGATTTAGTTGTCCCAGAAGGATTTGTTGGAAAAAGCTATTTTTTCCCCCACCAAGTTGTCTTTGGATTTTGGCAAAAACCACTTGCCCAAGTTGACAGTTTATATGTATATCTGTTTCTGGGCTGTCTTTCTGTGGCAATGATCTAGGTGTCTATCTTTTTGCCAGGACCACTTCTCATGATTACTTCAGCTTTATAGTAATTCTAGAAATCATGTAGTTCTTTGACTTTCTTTTTATTTTTCAAAACTATTCTGGCTGTTCTGGCTTTCTGTGAGTTTTTGCTTTTCAAATTTTTTTTTTAATTGGGTTTGTATCTACAAAAATATCTACAAAAAACACCTTGCTGGTATGTTGATGGGAATGCATCAAATCTGTAGATCAGGTTGGGGGAAATCAATGTTGTAACAATATTGAGCCTTCTGGTAGATGAATATGGTTTCTCTCTCCATTTATTGTGGTCTTTGGTTTCTTTCATCAGTGTCTTATAGTTGTCAGGACATGGATCCTGTGCATATTTTGTCAGATTATTTTTTCCTAAATATTTGATATTTCTTGGTGATTTTGTTAATGGTATTGGGTTCATTTTCCTTATGCTTTCACTTTTGTTTTGCTCTAGTTAGTGGCTAGATTATTTTAACAGTCTCTGTCATTGATTTCTCTGTCTCTTGTCACTGTTCTCAACACGTTATTCTCAGCCAGATTTCCTCAACCACAACTTTCCTCCTGTTACTCAGATTAAATATCTTTGCATTATAGCCCCTGCAGAATAGTATTCAAGACAATTTTTACAAAAAAGTTTCTCCTATTTCATGACAGAAAATTCTCAAAGTCCTGAATTCATCTACTCCTGAACTATCTTTTTTGAGCTCTGGAAGTTAGGATATATTAATAATAGGAAGGGGTAAAGAACAACAGTGGTTTAATAGCTAAATTGGAACAACAAGTACAGAAGCTGAGGGCCTTGAAAAATACCATATGCTTTGCCAAGTAGCTCTGAGGAAAAGTTGAACATTTCCAAATAAAAATAGAAGCTACATGACATCAAATATTGATTCTATTCTAAGCTATGTGCTAACACTTTATACGCACTCTCATTCATCTTCAGGTGAGCCTCTGAGATTATGGTAGGTATAATATTACCCATATTTTACTAATGAGGGAACTGAGACTTTGAAAACTCAAGTAATCAGTTTAAGTTCACTCAACTATTAATTGGCAGAGTTGGAACTTGACTCATGGCCTGACTCTAGAGCCTGTGTTTAAGTCTGCCTTAGAACCATGTGGCAACTATCAGGTGGCAAATGGTCATTGAATCCAGGCATCGCAGAGAGATGAGACTTCAGCTATCTGGAACATTTCCAGTGCTACTGATTTGTATTTTAAAAATTACTCTTTTTATTTAATTTTTAATGGTAGCTTGTCTGTTTTATTTTCGGCTGTGCTGGGTCTTCGTTGCTACTTGTGGGCATTCTCTAGCTGCGGTGAGCAGGGGCTGCTCTTTGCTGCAGTGCACCAGCTTCTCACTGTGTGGCTCCTCTTGTCGCAGAGCACAGACTCTAGGTGCATGGGCTTCACTAGTTGCAACAGGTGGGCTCTAAGGCGTGTGGGCTTTGGTCGTCGTGGCACAGGAGCTCAGTGGTTGTGGTTCGTGGCCCTAGAGCATGGGCTCAGTAGTTGTGGTGTACGGGCTTAGTTGCCCCATGGCACGTGGAACCTTCCTGGAGCAGGAACTGTACCTGTGTCCCCTGCACTGGTGGACGGATCCCTATGTACTTTACCAGCAAGGAAGTCCCAACCCAATTAATTGTCATCTCTTCCTTCACTGTATTTGAGTTTCTTAAGAGGCAGGAAGGTTATCATAGGTAAAATACAGATTAACAATAGCAGTATTTTTTTTCCAATGCATGTGATGAATCATAGCATCTGTCTCTGCTAATGGGAATCTCTTCATATTCCATAAGGTTAAGCATTCCTATGAACTAGAAAAATGATTTTCTGAGAACTGCAGTCATGCAGAGGATTTCAAACACATCATTCACTTTGGGGAGATTGCCCATGCATGCATTTGTCAATACTAGTGGGAAAGCCACTACAATCAATCCATGGAATTCCATTTCCAGCCCCTGGTCCAGTGAGTGGAAATATAGGTGGGATTTAGGAACTATTGTATCAAGTTGAATTGATATGAATATTGTAGTGACTATTATATTAAGTGTAATTGGTATGAACAGTGACAATGTGCGTGCCACAAATATACATGCAAATCGTGTTAGGTCCTTTTCTGAGCACACAATGCAATTATAAATTATTCCTCAATTGAACAGGAAGTGTTGGCCACTTAAGGTAAAGACATAAATTTGTCTGCCCAATTAAGAGAAAAACTCAACTAAGAACTCAATAAATGCAGTTGGAATCATATTTGGTGAATAGAAATCTTAATAACCATCATCACAGAGAATACTTGAAGTCCAGAAAACTTTATTTTGTCCTGATAGGAAAGCATCAATTCCTTCCCAAGAATGAAGATTCTTTTCTCCATTTATTCACACATCATGGCCAAAGAATTAATTTTTTTCTTTGTACTATACATGACCTCTTACTCAAACTATTTGATCTAACTATTTACCATGTACCAATATAAGAAGAGGAACTTTATCTGCCCATAAAATACAAACTATTTTTCTTCCCTTCATTATTAGTAAAGGATTATTATTCTTTTGGTTGATGCTTTATTTACTCTTGAAAGAAAATATAATAACACATGTAGAAAGTAAGAGCACTGAAAATCAGTTTGTAATGTCCACTTGTCTCTGTTTTAGAGTTCTATTAAGTCTATAAATTGGTTCAGCAAACTGTATCGAGTTCTTCGTGTTTGATAGACAATCAGTCTACCTGAGAGACTGCCTTCTCCATGGGGAGGTTTCGTCTGATCAGATATCGAATGGCTTGTTGATTATTCTGACTTCAAAGGCTACTGGCACTGAGACCTTCAAGGTGGTCTGCAATGCCCTAAGTGTTGAGGCCACCTGTCAGTGTAGCTTCCAAATTAAAGAGAATCAGTTGGGAAATGAAGGGTAAACTTCCTGTCTTTCAGATTAGGCTGATTAACCTTGAGCAGTTTTAGTTCTTCAATATGAGTTACTTTGGGGAGAATATCACAAGAAAATTCCAGTTCCCTTTATTATTGGGATAGATGCATTTGCTTATCAAAAAATGTAGTTATTTATTTTCAAGGTTGCAGAATTTTAGGAACGTTTTTGAGTAAAGATTACAATCTTCTATGTTTATCAGTTTCTGGAAATGTTTTGGAACTATATTTGTACTAATAGGAAGTAACTATGTTCTAGAGATATGTTTTGAAAAGAAGAAATTATAGATACTTGTCACCTACAAGTATTTTTTGTTTGTTTGTTTTGCAAAGCTCCAATAAGTATTTGTCTAACTTTCTTTTAGACTTTCACTTACTAGATGACAGTGTTTCCCAGATATAAAAAGTAGGTCACTATGGCAGCTGAGAATAGTTTTAAAAAATTGTATAATTGGGCTGACTCATATCATAAAATATAATATTTAAACTGCTAAACTCTGTACTTTAACATTTTTTAAGTTAAAAAATTAATACATTTATTTAATAATGACTTCCCAGATGGTGCAGTGGTAAAGAATCTACCTACCAATGCAGGAAACTCAAGAGACACAGGTTCAATTCCTGATCAGGAAAATTCCCTGGGGGATGAAATGGCAATCTACTCCAGTATTCTTGCCTGGAGAAATCCATGGACACAGGAGCCTGGCAGGCTATTGTCCACGGGGTCACAAAGAGTCGGACAAGACTGAGCACATACTCACATTTAATAATAAAATGATAGAAAATTAACAAACTCATAATGAATTATAATACTTTACATAGCTTGAGTATTTCATATAAACTGTCATCTAGATGTTTCTCATTATTTTGTCAATTTTTCATGTGAACTTATATGTGGAAATGTCATTTTCTTAAGTTATATGTGTCTCTAGATTTAAGTCTAAACAAAACCCACTGAGGTTTGTGCACATTATTTTAAGGCATTTGGAAGAAAAGAAGAAAATAATTCCTATTTATTAGGCTGTCTGAAGCTGTCACATTGTAGGAAGTTAGCTTAAACAGACAAAAATATTACAAAGCAACTCTTCACCAACCATTTTTAGATATAGCCTCAGTAGTACAGAATTACTTTTTTAAATTGTAACTGTGAGCTGGAATTGAATAGGGAGGAAGAGTTTGAAATATCTGATGATGATTGGTAATGACTGATACATTAACGGTAACGTACTTTGCTGTTTCAGTGTTTGCATTTCTCCCTTGCGTTAGTAAACTTCAGAATACATAATTATGAGATGTTACCTGGGTGTCCAAAATGGCATTTAGGAGACCAAAGTGGCATTGGTTGTTGCTTTATGGAGTTATGTTTATCACATAGATTTTAAAAAACTTTTTATTTCAAAATAATTTTTAGGCTTAGAGAAAAGTGGCAGAAATATTCCAGAGTTTCATATACCCTTCATTCAGCTTTCTGTGTATTTCCCTAGCTTTAACACCTTGCATAACCATGGTACAGCTACCAAAGTTTAAAAAAGTAACTTTGGTACAATACTGTTAACTTACAGACTTTATTCAGTTTTCACCAGATTTTCTAATAATGTCCTTAATCCTGTTCCAGGATCCACCCCAGAATCCCACATTGCATTTAGTTAGCACAGCATCTTAGTCTCCTTTTGAGTGTGCTTAGTCGCTCAGTCATGTCTGACTCTTTGCGACCTGGTGGACTATTGCCCACCAGGCTTCTTTGTCCATGGGAATTCTCCAGGCAAGAATACTGGAGTGGGTTGCCATGCCCCCACATCTCCTGTTACTCCTGGCTAGGGCATCCTGACTAGGGCTGCATCAGCCATGTTGCAATCATGAAATTACTTTGAGGGTACAGGCACTTTCTAGGGAAGGTCGAGGTAGAAACTCAAGAAGCCACCATTTCAGCCCTGGAATGCTTGTTATGTAAGAGAAAACTGAATCTCTGTATTAAATAACCTTTATTCCAGGTCTCTGTTACTTAAAATCACGTGTAGTTACCAGCCAGTAGGGGTATTTTTCTACATCTCCACTGCATCACCATCATCCAAGCCTCTCCCATCTCTAGCTTGATCTTTAGAAAAAACTAATGGAAGTATCTCACATGCCTGCTTAAAAGCCTTTGATACATTCTACGAAGCTTGAGGGCTTCCTTGGTGGCTCAGATGGTAAAGAATCTGCCTGCAATGAGGGAGACCTGGGTTTGATCAATGGGTTGGGAAGATCCCCTGGAGAAGGGAAAGGCTACCCACTTCAGTATTCTGGCCTGGAGAAGTCCATGGACTGTGTATAGTCCACAGGGTGGCAAAGAGTTGGACACAACTGAGTGACTTTCACTTTCATTAAGCTTAAAGTGAGATGCAAGTTCTTTAACACGGCATGACAGGCCCCTGTGAAGTTTCTCCAGGTCATCTTGTATCACTTATTTCTGTCTTTATTCCCTGCCAGGCAGAAGCCTTCCTTGGACATGTCTAGTTTTGTCTCACCCCAGGGCCTTTGCATGTGTTGTTTGGATAACCTAGAAATATCTATTCCCTATTTCTTCTCCCCCTCCTCCACTCTCTTTAAATTCCAAATGCTAGAACTCTGTCTTCCTTTAATTTCCAGGTTAAATGTCACCTCTCTGACCATTCTGCCTAATTTCAATCATTCCCTCACACTCCACCATAATTTCCAATCTTTTGGTTTTATCACCATACTTATTTCAGTGTATCATAATTGTATTGTTTTAAGATGTTCTTTGCCTCTCTTTTGCATTAAATCTGAAGTTCTATGAGGACACAAATGATGTTATATTTGCTCACTAGCTTTATTTTCTGTTTACAAGCACCTAACAGGAGTGCCTGGTATTGGTTGATTCATAGCCATGGCTGAACATTAGAATCTCCCAGGGAGATTTTAATTACCGATGTCCAGATCCTGTCCTCCTGTGTGCATGTATGCTCAATTGCTCAGACATGTCCGACTCTTTGGCACCCCATGGACTGTAGCCCATCAGGCTTCTCTGTCTATGAAATTTTCCAGGTAAGAATACTAGGGTAGGTTGCCCTTTCCTCCTCCAGGGGATCTTTACGAGCCACAGATCAAACCTGCATCTCCTGCATCTCTGGCATTGGCAGGCAGATTCTTTGCCACTAGCCACCTGGGAAGCCTCATCTTCCTACAATTAGATTCAATTGGTCAGTACTGAGACCCAGAATCAGTACACTCTAGGAGTTCTCCAGGTGATTCTAATATACAGTGAGACTGAAGAACCACCAGCAAGGCCAATAGTTCTCAACCTTTGAATGTGCTTTCAAGTCACTGGGTGAGCTTTTAAGGCAATATTGGTATATGTACCCCACCACTAAAATTCTGACTTATTTGGTCTGGGTGGGGGCTCTGAGTATAAAAATCTCTCCTAGTGATTCTTCAGAGTGGGAGCTAATTGTATTAATGTTCAATACATATCTATTGCTGAATGAACATGGCTTACTATGCAATTAATTTAAACATAATCATGTATAACAACTTATACATGATAGTGCTGTTATATTGATTTCTCTTCCTCTTCAATGAAAAATTTTAAAATCTCTTTGTCAGCAACTGTCTCTGTTCTAGTCAAATCAGAGTTTTCTTTACACCCTCTCTCCACTTTTTTTCTCCTCTGGCTTGTATTACTAATTGCTCTTGGTCACCCTGGGACACACTGGGGTTCTCGTTTCCTTATATCAGGACCCTTGTAACTATTGCATGATTCTCAAGTGTTGTATTGGCAGCCATACCAAGTTCACACCTGAAATTAAAAGTCAGTTGTATGTTTTCACTTATATGTAGGGTCTAAAAAATAGAGTAAATAAAACAAAGACTCACAGGAAGCAAACTAGTAGCTCTGAGGAGAGAGGTGGGGGGAGGGGCAAGATGGGGGAGGGGATTAAGAGATACAAACCATTAGGTATAAAATAAATAAGATACAAGGATGTGATGTATAGCACAGGGAATATAGTCAATATTTTATAACAACTTAATATGGAATATAATCTAAAATATCAAATCTCTATATTATACACCTGAAACTAATATAGTATTGTAAGTTGACCATACTTCAATTAAAAAAAAATATTCATTGCAAAAAAAGAAAAATCGTGATTTCCCTACGTACAATCCTCGCTCCCTAGACCACCCCTCACACAACACCTGGCACAAAGCCTATCATAGAGATGTTTGGCTCATGTTTGTTGAATAAATTTATCAGCTGTATATAAAAAGGGTTTCCATACCCCAAGCTCCAAAAATATGCCCTGTGTTCTCACTCTTTTCCTGAGTCCACAGCGTTTTCTTTCAGAAGCCTCTGTTCTTGAGCCACAGAGACCTTGCTTGGGGAGGGGAAGTAAGATCAACTTCCTGGCTGAAGCCACAATGAAAAGGCAGCTCCCAGGTTTCTTTGTGCAAAGGGCCTTAACCCACACACCCACTCCCACCTCAGCCAGAGTGCTACCTTTTCCTGTTTTCTAACGTTAATATTTATGTTCTTCTGTGTACATTTTAATGTTTTATTCCAATATGACTTTTATTGTAAGAAATAATTTTTTTAGTGAATTGAAAGGAGCCACACCATCTGTCATACCACGGGACATTCTGAAGATCTCTGAGAAATAGAAGGTAGACTGCCTCTTGTCACAAAAGACCAACCCCAGTGGAGATAGTGCTTTCTACTGGGAGTAACAAAACTGAGCACCAGGACCAGAATTCTTTACAAGTTATGAAGTGAATGCAAAGGATTGTTCGTATTGAAATTCACGCTCTTACTAAAAAGAAGACTAGAAAGCATCCTGTTTACCCTCGGAACACTTTCCATCCAGCTTGCAAAGCACTGCTGCAGCCAAACCACATAGTCCTGAGACCATCAACTCCAGAAGGTCAAGGACTTTGCCCACTTACAGTTGTACCCCGATACCAAGGACAGTAAGCATGCAACAAATACATGCTAAATGTTGAACTAATGAACTAAAATTTATTTATACGCAATGGAGCAGAAAATAACTGGATTTTCTAAGGAAATGATAATGACAACGTGGGAGCGAGAGCTTACTGTGAGGTGAGGGTTTTGGGAGACAGACAGACAGGAGCAGTAAAAAAGACTCCCCGCTTTTGCGCTTTTATGCTTTTATGTGTGTGTCATTGTTCCAGAGACACCGGTCCTGGAGGGGACAAGGACATAATTCATCCGCCCTCACAGGGGACCAGGGGGAAATAGGACCCGAGTCCATTATGAATTGCTTTGTTTGTGAGCTCCTAACCATGTAATTGTTTTAACGACTAGCAGGTGGGTAAGAGATCCAGGTTTTCAGGACGTCAGACTATTGTAAGTGAGGGGATTAGTGAGTGTGAGTGAATCAGGATGGGCTTCAGCTTGAGACCTCCAGAAAGTTTGTTTAGAAACAAAAGAAAAAGATGGCTCAGTGGTAAGTGAAAAGCGTGGGAAAACAACACTGGGTTCTGTTTAAACAAGAATTCCTTCCTGGAAAAGCTTATCTTGCTGTGTTCCAAGTCTAAGCCCGAGCTTAGACGATCACAGGTGCTTTGGGGCTAATCCCTTTTTGCAGTGTTAGTGGAATGCACACCTGAGAAACAGAATTCAGCTGCCCTAACTAGGAGCTGGGGAGGGACCAGCTTTTCTGGTGTCCAGAGCCCCAGACCCTGCTTCTCGGATTCTAACTTCTTTGCCTGGTATGCACATCTCTGTTGCAGTTTCTGTTTCCCTCTAAATCTAGGAGAACCTGAAACTGTCTACTTGCCCTCCTTCTCTAAGGTGTCTGCAATGAGCATTCCCAAATAGGGGATTCACCCATTTCAGGGTGAAGGGAGAACCCCCCTTTAAAATCTATCACCATGAAGGCTTTCCTTTCCCAAATCTGTCAAGTGAGTGTGAATGCTACTGAATGAACACATTAAGGTGATACAGTGCTAACGAATGGTGTTCTGTTTCCCATGCTCATAGTCTTGTGATGGAAGGTTCTCTCTTAGATTAGCTTCAAGTTCCCATCTATCCTTCCAGATCGTTTTAAATTTCATACTTTGACAGAACCGTCTAATAAAAATGGACATTGGCTCCCAAGCAACTCCTATTTCTTGAAAACCTGTAATCTTCCTGCTCTCTCAGTCAGATGGAATCACTATAGTCTTTTCTCCTGAATCGTTTTTACTTAGGAGCAGAGGAAGCAGAGGAAGCAAATGGCACCCTGGTTGGCACAAGGTGTGGAGTACTCTCTCAGAACCTAACAATGAATGAATCAGACTCCAGAAGCCTCTTGAAAACTCACGTTATCCCTTCTTAATTCTGCATCTCTTCTTGTTAATAAAATTCCAAGAGATTCTGAGAGCCATGAGAGAAAGCTTTGAAAAACAAACTAGGCAGCTCCTGGCACTGAGATGCATCCATCCAGCCTGACACTTGGCCTCTCTGTAGAGAGCATCCTTTGAATCTTGAAACTGTCAAGCAGCACTCCAAGCGCTTCATATACATGAACTTGGTAACCCTCACACCATGGCGTGCTGTGCCAGTGGGCAAGTGGAGATGCTGGCTTTACTTAAGTTCCCCCAGCTCAAATAGGAAGAGCTGGTATTTGAACTAAGGCTGCCTGGCTCTAAAGTCCAGGCTCTTAACTGCCACACCACCTGCCCTTTCATGATAGAAAATTGAGCAGGTGCTACAGTAGCCTGACTTTGTCCTCTACAGACTTCCCAAGCCCCAGGCAGCATACCTGGGATAGTACATGGCCCTCCTATTCCTATAGAAAGCTGCTCAGACCAGATTAACTGAATTCCATGTTTGTCTTTTTATGGTTAGGCAAATAATATGTGTAGAATCTTATGTTCTTCTTTTCCAAAGTCTCCATAAACTAATCACTGTATTGCTGTTGAGTTGCTAAGTGGTTCCAACTCTTTAAGGTAACCCCATGAACTTCAGCATGGCAGCCTTCCCTGTCCTTCACTATCTCCTGGAGTTTGCACAAACTCATGTCCATTGAGTTGATGATGCCATCCAACTATCTCATTCTCTGTTGCCCCTTCTCCTCCTCCCCTCAATCTTTCCCAGCATCAGGGTCTATTCTAGTGAGTCAGCTCTTCTCATCAGGTGACTGAAGTATTGGTGCTTCAGCTTCAGCATCAATTGTTCCAATGACTATTCAGGGTTGATTTCCTTTAGGATTGACTAGTTTGATCTCCTTGCCGTCCAATGAACTATCAAGAGTCATCTCCAGCACCGCAGTTCAAAAGCAACAGTTCTTCAGTGCTGAACCTTCTTTATGGTCCAACTCTCACATCCATACATGACTACTGGAAAAACCATAGCTTTGACTATATGGACCTTTGTCAGCAAAGTGATGTCTCTGCTTTTTAATATGCTGTCTGGGCTTGTCATAGCTTTTCCTCCAAGGAACAAGAGTTTTTTACTTTTTTGGCTGCAGTCACTGTATAATGTTCAACATTCTAAAAATTTCCCCTGTATCTCTATTTCCAATTCCCTTCCCCTCTCCCCCCGCCAAATCTGACCTCTTTCCCTGAGTTTGTATGTTTGCTTTGGAAGTATGATTGACCTGCAATATTATGTTAGCTCCTGTTATACAATATAATGACTTTTTCTACACATTTCAAGGTGATTACCACATAAATCTAGTTATGAAGTGTCATCACAAATATATTACTTAGTTATTAACTATATTCGCTACATTGTACATTTCCGACATTTATTTTGCAACTGGTAGTTTGTACCTCTTCATTCCCCTCACCTATTTCTTTTTCCCCCAACCTCACTCCTCTCTGGTAACCATCTGTTTGTTCTCTGCATGTATAATCCTGTTTCTGTTGTTATGTTTGCTCATTTGTTTTGTTTTCTAGATCCCACTTATAAGTCAGATCTTATAGTATTTGTCTTTCTCTGTCTGACTTATTTCAGTTAGCTTAATTTCCTCTAGATCCATCCATGTTATCACAAATGTCAAGATTTCCTTCTTTTTTATGGCTAAATAATATCCCGTTGTGTATATATATATATACACACCACATCATCTTTATCCATTCGTCTGTGATGGAGATGGATGCTTCCATGTCTTGGCTATTGTAAATACTGCTGCAGTGGATATCAGGGTACATATATCTTTTCTAATTAGTGTTTTTGTTTCTTTGAGTAAATACCCAGGAGAGGAATTGTTGGATCATATGGTAGTTTTAGTTTTAATTTTTTGAGAAATTTGTTCCCATGATACATTTTTGAGCTGTAAAAATCTTGATTGCTATATGGCTGTGTACATGAGTCTCTGCTTTCACTCCACAGGCCATCTTTGGTCAGGCAAACAGTCAGCCTCCAAGTTTCTCTCTGTTTCCCTCCCTGTCCCTATATACCTATATATATGTGTTTATGTATATATGTATGTATATATATATATGTTGGAATATATATGGGACACACAGAGGCACATATATATAGGAATACAGAAAGCAGTAAACTAGGGTTTCACATGTGTCATCTCATTTAATCTTCATGACAGCCCTATGAAGTAGGTACTCTCCTTATACCCAGATTACAGAGAAACTGGGGCCTAGGGGTTACTAGCTAACTCTGGCTTTGAGATTCCCTCTTCTCTGACTCCAGGACCCTTGGCAGGGTCGTTTGCATTCACAGCAGGGAAAGCAGTGAACTGCCATGATAATATAAGCATGGCAATACTGAATTGAACACTCTAGTCCTTCCTTCCTTTATAAAAACACAGTAGAGTATTTTCTACTCTGGATGTAAAAACACATCCATTGCAGTCAGTCTCTTGAGGGAAACTGACAATTCCAGAGGAATCAAAGGAGTTTTCCTTTTCCATTCTACTCCTGATTGACTGCTTGTCACCTTTAAAAGGGGAACAATAATATCTGCCTCATTGGCTTATTGTGAAGATGATTGGAAAAAAAAGACAACTAAGCACCCTACTGAGTGTGAGTCATCTGGGACGCCCTCAATAAATGCAAACCTTCCCTAGTATTCTGCAGTGAAGTTCTGCACTGTGATTATCATTAATAAGCTTACAAATTACCTGTTATAACTCACATGAAAATTCATACTTTTAAAATGTGCAACACTCTGATATGATCATTTTTATTTTATTCATGAAAGAGAAAATGTTATAAAATATTTTCCATGTCTAAGTTCTACTCCAGTTGGGGATCCAATTTTTATCTTCACCTACCTTCTTTCTCCATTTGTGTACAGATAGAACATTCCTTCAATGAATCATGTGAGTTTCAAAAGCCATTTATACCCACCGGTTAAAACATTAAATTTACCAGAGTCCAGTCTGCAATTGTGCTTTATTACTTACTCACAATATTTTTTCCTATCAACAAGAGACAGTGAATTAAGTCTGACATTTTAGAAGAACAAAATGGCACCCCACAACCTGACGAAGAGGATATAAGAGCATCCCTTCCAGTGCCAATCTGTCTGAGGGCCCAAAATAAACAAATGGTGGAGCAGGGAGGACAGGGGAACGGGGACGAATGACGAATTATATGTGAGCCAAAGAGGATAAAACCCAAACTGAAATAGGCCAAACACATAAATTGCTATTAAATCATGGCTTTTATTTTTCCTGCCTTCTCCCTGCTAACGTTTGGTTTCTCAGTAAATGAAAGGAATCATTTGAAGTAAGGGCCTGGAGAAGGCAGGCCTCTGACCTCTAGCTCGACCACAGAGATCAAAGGCAGGCCCCATATGTGTGAGATAGTATCTTTTCCAGGCAAGTGGGCATGATGTTTCGTGATGCATTAGTGTGGAAACAGACAAATAGCCAAGCTAGTGACTGCTGGGAGGGAAATGATTGACGTGGGGACTGAGCACGAGGAATGGCGGAATCAGAAAGCCCATCACCTTTCAGATGTCTTTTGGGTTTTCTTTTAGTTCTCACAAATCCTTTAGTGGTTTTGTTGTTATGGTAGTTAATTATGTTACTCGTGACATCAGTCCAAACTACATTTTCATGTTTGCAATGAATGTTTATCTTTGCAAGCATGTGCCTCATTTATTTTTTTAACCTCCCTTATTTTTAAATGCAATAACATTTTTTGTTTGGCAAGGCAAGGCTCTTACATATAGTTTGCGTGTGTGTGTGTGTGTGTGTGTATAGATAAATAATATGACTAAATCTTTACTGGTAATCATAATGCCTTTAGTAAAATCTCCACATGAAAACGGATTGGACTATTCAACAGCTCCAAAGACTCTACTCTGTGTGGAAACTGTGCTTCTCTTTTCCTCTGTTGTTCTCTCCCATCCATCCCACCCCACTCAGCACCCCCCACACACAGTCCTCTCCACAGAAAGAATTAATCTTGGGAGCAGTTCTCCCGTTCTTTCTGGGGCCACTGCTGCATTGACAGTAGGATGTTGTCCAGTTCCAGGAAGTCATCACCAGTTTAGAAGCTTTCAAATGTCTTGGGCTTCACACTGTCCTTCATCAGGCTAATCATTAATGTTCCTCAAAAAGAGAGCAAAGCAGAATGGAGGTAAGATGGACTTCAGACCAAGGGGTTGAACTTGACCTTTCCTCATTTTTCTTGAGCACTCCACGGTGATATTTTAGTGGGGAAGTCAAGGACAACATAGGCTCAGGTCATGGTGCTGCCTTTCCAACCTCCTCTGTTTTCTTTCTCTTTCTACCTTCCCGTCTGGATCTTACTCTCTATCCTCACTTCATCCCTCTCAATTTATTCCTATTCCCAACTTTTTCTTTGCCTCAATATTTAATTGAATAGTTCCAGCCCAGCATTTTCATGGAAAAAAAACCAAACAAACAGAACATAGTCTTCCTTGATTAATAGGCTTGTTTCCTATTCCCGCTTGTGGGTTAATCTTTGCCCCTGTTTTTGCCGCATACATACATACCCCAACATATGCACACGTATTCTAACATACACACACAGTATAAATACTAATAGACACATACCAACACACTAACATGCACACCAAAACAGACACTGACACACACTAACACACATACACTCAAATATGCATGCACTAACACACACTGCAGTATGCACACTGGCCCATGTACTAACACACCAATACACAGTAATATACTAACACTAACACAGCAACACACTAATACCCATAGCATCTCACACAGGCATATACATCCATAGGCATGCATGCATACATGCAAGAAATAGTCACCTCTGAACCCTGGAATGTATTTCTTCATTATCTAGCTGACATCCTCAGAAGGAGAGGCAGATTGCCAGTTTCCAAGATCAGCTATTTGTCCACTGATAGCTGAGCTGAGAGGAATTCTTGTCACTCTTTCTGTGAATAAAAATTACTATGAAAATCTTGCCAAAGCTGAAAAACTGCCACGAAGGTGAAATCAAAGCTTACACTGCAGCTAAAATGGGAGAATTTAATCATTGGTCTTTCTGCTTTCATGTAAGCCACCGAGAGCAGAAATGTGCCTGTCCTTGAGGGCTTTGAAAAGGACAAATTTAAGCATCAAGAATCACGGGCCAAATAGGAGAGGGTTCCTGCTAACACGGTATTCATAATGTTCAGGCACCACCAGATAATGGACACTCAACACTATAGCTTGATCTAAATAAGTGGATTTATATTAGACATTTTAAAACTCTTTAGTGTGAACTGGTATAGAGTAAATTAATACAGCTTTAATTACCAGGTTAAAAAAAAAAACAAAAACAGTCTGGTGTTCTCCCTGCCTCCTTGTATCTGTCTAGACAATTTTAGACAAAAGAAACTCATTTGCTCTTGGAGGTGTTGAATGAAAAGTCACTGGGGGTTGGCTGGGGGGTGGGGGAGGGGATGGAAGTCAAAGGACTTATGGCAAAGAGACTTATACCTCCCAGGATCTAAAACTGGGGATGTACTCTGTATAGAAACCCGTTTTAGGAATGACTGGGGGTGTGCTGATAGGGGGAAGGAGCTCATGACGAAAGTCAAAGGAAGAGTTAATTTTCTTCTAAATTTTTCTCATCATCTCTTTTTTCAGTAGAGTATAAAATAATCTTATAATAAATAGGATTTTATTATTTTAGTACAAAAATGCAAATATACTTTCATGTCTAAATCAGTTGAATATAATATTTTTTAAAATTACTAGCCAAAATTTTATTTCCATGGTATCTTTAGAAGCTATCCTGTGGGCTCTAGAGTGAGATATTTTATAAAATCACCTTAAAATATGAGCCATTTTTCTACTTGTGAAAGCAAATTCCTATTGACTCCAAGACTGACCTGTACTATGCAAAGCATGATGCCAAAAAATCGGCTGTGTGCCTCCCAGACAATTTTTAATGGCATTTCTAGACCAGAAATACTCTATTACTAGACCAGTTAATTAAAAAATGTTATTTATCATAAGAGGTAATTTGAGAAGAAATTTATTATTAATTAATAAAATATAAAGGATGTTTTACTTGGCAAAATTAGCAAATGAAATGCAAACCCCATTTTAATGACCTTGACAGCTTGTGTCACTGACTTTCATGCTAGAATAGCCCCTTCGTGGCTCTATTGTATGGGGACAAGCATCTGTCATAGAAACTGAGGTGCTTCGTTCATTCATTTGCCTATTTGCCAATGAACAATTAATTCTTGAAGAGCTGGGACAATTAATGTTTACATTTCCAGCACCCAACATAGTGTCAAGAACACAGTAGAGACCCAGTGAATGTTTCCTAAGTGCATTTTATTTCATTTCAGAGCAAATATAGGTGAAATCAGTTGGTTGGATTCCTAGAAATATCTTATTTTTAGCCATTGTACACCAATTCTTATAGTTACAAAATTTGAAAAACTTAGAAGGAAATGATATATAATGATTGATAGTGCAATTTGAGATATTAATATAATTTATGTGACTCATCAGTTGCTCCTTGAACTTATAATAGTTCTGTGGTACTCTTAATTTAGAATGGTATTCCCCAAGGGGAGCTATGTATAAAGCATGTTCCCAGATGGTACATTAATCTTGATCTGTTGAAGTCAGGGGAGGGATCATAGTGTTTATCATATTTACTTTTATCTCATTCTTTTAACTGTTTATTTTGTGTATTTTGTGATATGCACAATTTAAGTATTTACCTACATAGATTTGTGATATGCTAATGGAATTATGTCAACAAAAATGTATGGTCACACTGGTTTAGAGAACTGGACTAGGTGACACAATTTTCTGGTATTTCTCATTATGTTTAGTATAAATGAAAGAATATAAACCTTTATTTAACTTACATTTATGAGAACCTCCTATATGCTGAACACTGTTCTAATTACTAGACATAAGCATACAAGGATAGGTGAGATATTTGCTTTTCTCAAAGAGCTTTTTGGTCTAATAGAAGAGATGAGACTTCAAGTTATATAAATAAATGCCATTCCTCCCTCACCTTGGCAAAGATTTGCAGATTCCTTCTTTCTCTTCTTGGTCCACAATAGTGCTTGATATCTCTTGGCATGACTTAATACTGGGTCAGTTAGGAATACATCTGGCTGCATATTACAATGTTCAACTAATAGTAGCTTACGTATAGGACTTTGTTATTTGTAAATCTGGATGTAGGTCCTTGCTTGTGTTGATTCAGCTGATCACTGGTATCATTAGGCAAGGAGGTTACAACATCTCTGTTATTTTCATTCTTGTACTTGTTACCTCTTGACATAAGATGGCTGCTGTGTCTCCATCTATTACTTTTCTCATTCCAGATAGGAAGAGATAGAAGGACAATGAAAGACTATGTCTGTTTTTATCTGAAAAGCAAAAGTTTTTATGGACTCTCCCTTAACATACTTTGCCCTGCTTCGTTTTGGAGAAGACTGTGTCATAGGTCACCCCTAGCTTTAAGAGAGTCTGCAAAATCAAGCATTTGGCTTTCTAGTTTTTATGGTAAATGAGGAAAACAAAGACAAGTGGTTAGGAATGGTGAAGCTGAGAGAGTCAACCTATAGTATGGCAGACACTGAAAGTAGGTTACCTAATATTTTAGGTATTGGTGTGAATTCTTTCCTACCAAACCAAAAGCTCCTTGAGATAAAATATGACTTCACTTCTCTTGCAATAAATATTTATTGATTGAATGAATAAATTGAGTTTAATTACATTAGGGCGGGACAAATGTAGGTACTTTCTAGTTTGCTAAATCTAGTTTTCAATACACTGCATAAAAAGAAGGTTAGCAAATCTTATGCACGGAGGAGTTTCCTGTTTTAAATTTCTTGAGTTCCATAGAACTTAACATTTGACTCTACACACGCAATGATAGTTATTTGGTTATTACTCACTTGACACTAAATGAATAAAGTGAATGAGCTGGTCACAGGGCAGTTCCACATTCTATCATGGATCAATGATATCTGAAAACTTCAGGACAAAAACTGAAGCTTTTGTAGCTTCCTCAGTACTCAGATACTTGATCCTCAGTATATTAAATCAACATACACTTAACTTTTGAAAACTTCCTGTTTCATAATCTTAGCACCAATTTCAGTCTGTTTCTGGTTTCATAGCATGAATTTTCCCTCACAGTCTCAATTTCTTGTCTCTGAGGCCAATTTTTTTTTTTTAATGCTCATATGAACAAACAAGTCTGCATTATCACTCGTATTCTAGACAAATCTGCTGTGATCATCGCCTTTAATCATAAACCTCTGAAGGTGTTTCACTAACTACGTAAGCAGATTCTGTGGTTAAACACAGGGAAAATTTACAATGAAGATAAAAGATTTCCATAGAAGAAAGAACACTCGTTCTCCAGCCCGCTCTCATTATTCAGTATGAAGGTTAAGGGCACTGGGAAGGTCATGGAGAGACTTTTGTCTTGGACCTCCTCTGGTGTTCCCTGAAATCATTTTATCCCACTGAGAAGATCTGTGTCCTCATAGGCTTTTGAGAGGAACATAGTGCCGGTAACAAGGTTTGAAAATCTCAATTTCAAACAATTATCCTAACTTATAATAGATCCTGCTTGCTGCATTTTGTTCATTTTTTTATTGCTCTGGCAACAGAAGAGTTGGAAAATAGTTCCCTAAAGTCTTAGTGTGAAATGTTTTACATGAAGGGTGCTGCTTCTTTCCTTTTTCTTGAAGCTCAATTATACTAGTTCTTTTTACAATTTTCTTAAGGATTAATTTGCACTCCCTGACTCAGTTTGCAGAGTGACATTTCCCTGAATCTGCTTCAAGTTTTCTATAAAACTTCTATGTGCAGTGGTGTAGCCAGATACGAACATACTACTTTCTCTCTGGTGGGCATTTGAACACTATCTCTGTGTATTCCTGCCACATAATTTTGGAATCTCAGTTTGGAATCTTCTCAGAACTCTGACTTGACTCATGTCTAGCAAAGATGTGTCTAATGTTTATTATTCCCATCATTGCATTGTGTATTTTGAATTTTAGCTGTAATGTGTTATAACATTTTGTTTTCCATTCATTTCATTTCATTACACATTTTGTTTTTCATTACCATGCCAATTCAGAAGGTCACTTTACGTTTTTATCTCTTTAATAATAATAATAAACATAGGGTATCTTCAGATTCAGGATATGTTTAATGGGAAACTTTATAAATATCTTTCTCTTCATTCATCCACATATTCATTTACTTGTTCTTTCATTCAACTCTCTGAGCCAATTATAAACTGGTTAATTAAATTAAGAGCAGACTAATTAAATTAAGAGCAGCCAGTTATATTGCAGAAGGGCATGGCAACCCACTCCAGTATTCTTGCCTGGAGAATCCCATGGACAGAGGAGCCTGGTGGGCTATAGTCCATGAGGTCGCAAAGAGTCGGACACGACTGAAGCAACTTAGCATAGCATAGCCAATTATATGCTGATCACTACACTAGGTGCTAGGAATTAAATGATCTACTCTCATAAAGCTTTCAGACTACTGAGGGAAGACACAATCATTTATTTCCAAAAGTAAGTCTAATTGTAAATTTGACAAAAAGTGGCAGAACAGGTAGATTTGGCTTCATCTAATTTCGACTCTAGACTTTTAGTCATTGCTGTTTTAATGTTCAGCACTTAAAAATACTTTTGCAGTAGTTTTGCCACATGTTATTTTTTTAACTTAATAAGCATAAGTCATCCATATGATTAAAGTAAATTTTCCTTACTTGATGAAATTTTCTCTTCTTGTTCTTGGATGTTCAGTTTGAGCATTTGTCTCTTTTTAAGGTTAGTTTTTAAATTTGTGTATGTGTGCTCAGTAGTGCCCAACTCTTTGAGACCCTGTGAACTGTAGCCCACCAGGCCCCTCTCTCCATGGAATTTCCCAGGCAAGAATACTGAAGTGGGTTGTGATTTCCTACTCCAGGGGATCTTCCCGACCCGGGGATCAAACCTACATCCTCTGCATTGGCAGGCTGATTCTTTACCATCTGGGAAGCCCTAGCTATCCACTAAAATTTCCTCCTTGCCTTCATAGATGGGATTACTATTATAGAAAGTAGCTGCTAATCAGGGACCACATTTCCCAGCATTCTTTTCATCTAAGTCAGGCTATGTGATGGAGTGCTGGCCAATAGAATGTGGGCAAAAGGGATGAGTGCTCCAAACATTTCCATTCTCTCCCTAGGATAGCACCCCCTAGGGCTGCTTTGGGAGCCAAGTGTTGAAGATAAAGGAACCCCAGGACTTGACACCCAAGTCTCTGAATCATCGCTTGGGATAGAATCGCCTGACCAGGAACATTCATATTAGACAGTGATATGAGCGGAAACAAACTTTCATTTTATTAAAGCCATTGAAATGTTAGTGGGTATCTCTACCATGGTTAGAAA
The DNA here is from genome assembly GCF_014754425.2 of Oryx dammah. NCBI lineage: Eukaryota > Metazoa > Chordata > Mammalia > Artiodactyla > Bovidae > Oryx > Oryx dammah. The sequence goes on along the minus strand of NW_024070203.1, from coordinate 47,267,026 downwards.
TATACAGTCCTGATCATACTATAAACAACAAAGCAAAAAGAGAATGTATGGCTTGGGACAAGCCACTCATGTGATGCATATATGAAATTTATTTTCTGGTTGTGTTGCTCTTAACTTTTTGCTTAGTGGAATAAGTGACTATATATTATACAGTGAATATATATTATATATGTAATGAATATGTTATATAGTATATATAGTGAATATATATAACATGCAGTGAATATATGCACATACACACAAAAACACACACACACTTTGGAAAAAGTCACATGCAAGCAACAAAAGTCTTGTTTCAGAAGGGCACTATCTCAACAATATCTCACACTGGTAAGGGATAGAAGTTACAAATTTAGTGTAGAGTGTTAGTACAATATTTTCTCTAATTTGAAATAATTCATTGAATTTGAACCAACACAGAACTTGTAAACAAGTATAGATCCTGAGATGATGGTTCATTATCTAGTGTGTTAAGAATGGCTCACAAAATTCTTATGAGTGAAAGATGTAAACCTGTCTCTCTAATTAATATTAGCAATAAAAGCTTTCATTTAAAGCCATTTATCTTAGTTTTTCAAAGCCATAAGTAAAATTGCTTCAAATAGACACTTTTATGAGACAAACTTTGTGAATTGCTCTCCCCCCTCATCCTCTATATAAATTCATCTGCTTCACACAATACAAACTGCACACAACATATTTTTAGGGTATATATATTTCTTCCCAAAGTTAGTAGAATGGATACATCATAACTGGAACAAATATGCTTACACAAGGCCACTCTTCACCACCCACTTTGTGTATAGCTGGAAAAGTCATAAACAGTCCTTGGATGCTGCAATGTGGTCTTTCAATCTGCAATCGCTGACGACAATTTTCTGCCTGATTGGGAGCATAATGCCTTAAAGGAAATTTCAGAGCCAGCCTTGGACAAACTCCACTGTTGGTGACATCTGCCTTATTACCAATAAAAATGATGTATTGTATAACAGCAAATTACTCAGCAAACAGTTCCCAGAGATCACCTTTGCTACGGAGTGTGAAACAGAAGTACTCCCTTTCCTGAATGTCAGGGGTTGTACAGAGGAGAAATGACCTACCGACAGTTACTCAATGGGGACTGTCTCTCTTCAAGCAGATATATGATGTTTACCTTTACACACTTGGTACCCATGAAAAAAGTAAACCAAAACCATCAGGTCAGTTCTTTCAGAGCTTAGTAGTATACACACACACACACACATACATATATATACACGTGTAAAAATATACATGACTGCAGTGAAAATATATATGCAGTGAATGTATGCTATATATCATATATGAAGTGATTATATATTATACAGTGTATGTATTATATATGTAATGAATATATTATGTATATAGTATATGCAGTGAATATATATAACATATGCAGCGAATACATGCACATGTACACACAAACACACACATACTTTGGAAAAAGTCACACATGCAAGCAACAAAAGTCTTGTTTCAGAAGGGCACTCTCTCAGCAAGCATGTCTTAAATAAATATTATCACTGCAAATCAGTTTGAAATACTCTAATGAAGAAAAAATTTGAAGTGAAGTCCCTAAATTACCTGAAATAACTGCTCAAACACTGTCAGAATAAAATATAAGCATCACAAAATAAACTTTAAAAAATTTATAAAAATTTAAAAAAGAATTTTTCTAGTTCTCCTGATTTGACTAGGGTTGGAAATCATCGACCAATAAATTAATCCTGGGTAAATGTATTTATTGTAGTAAGACCCACATTGAAGAGACTAGGAGTATCCAGTTCAAACACCTGAAATACAAGAGTACCACTAATCTCAGTCACATCATCAAATAATATATGAAAACTCTTTATCAAGGAGCTTGAGTGTCTTCTTTTATTAAACACTGTTATGTTTAATAACTCTTGTTTCTTGCTCATATACGTAAATAAGAGCACTTTATCACTTGTCTACCTAATGTTTCACACTTAATGAATCTAGAGACTAATGTGTTCTTTCCCAAACCTTGGAATGCACTGTTTTGAGTGTGCCGAAGAAAGTCTTCATGTACCTTAAAGAGACACTGGCCCTTTAACTTTTAACACACTTCCCCAGTTAAGCATTTTAGGCTCTAGACTTTAACAGCTGTCTGCAGCTGTTGAAAAGTGATTTATCATTGTCAGAGTTCGTGACCAAAACATTAAAAGAATTTTTTTATATATATATTTGGCAGGGTAGCTTTCATCTACAGTCATACATCCTCTTTAATGCTTTCTTATTCCTAGTAGCAATAAAAAGAAAGAAAAATATTTTAAGGAATAATTTTGAATTTTATTTTCCTCACACAGAACACTCTAATGATTTGTAAAAATCTTTTGTGTAAGAGAATATTGCTCTGAAAAATATTTGTTTGGTTTTATGGAGAAAAGTGTGGAGTTTTGTTTAAAAGCCTTTTGATGAAAATCTGATTTTATTCATGCCTGGGAAATTCTTTTAAATTCTAAAATAGTCAAAGAAATCCAAAACCATCTCCCTGTTTTTGAAATAATAAAAGAAGTTTTTTCATTCTCTCTTTTTTTCCTTTTACTGATGTTTAAAAGACTTCTACATCAAACATTCACTGTTTTCGTAGTGTTATACTTTGCTTTTAAAAGAAGCTTTTTTACCTTAAAAATTGCAAGTGGAAGAAACTTGGAAGCATCTCTGAACCTCAGGTTCATCTTTTACTGGGCCTCACGTATCCACTCATCTTGGAGAAACTCAACTGAATGAAGGGCCTTTTTTTCCTTTTTCACCTTCTATTTTTCTTTTCTATAACAATTTGCCTAAATGTATTTGGGGTTCGATATGAACTCAGGGTGCTAGACACCTATTTATTTAATGAGCGGTTCTTGAATGCCCACTGGGTTCCACACCTATGGTGGCCCCCAAAGGCCAAAAGACATCTTAAGACAGGAGTCATATCCACAGGGCTTCAGTGCACAGGTCTTTTACACTCTAAGCAAACCATTGGAACTGCATTCTTCCTATATTAAATGGCCAATGACCACATTTATCACAAAATAATTTTACTGTTCATTCACTTTTCCAAAGTTCTGTGCAATGATAATTTTCAATTGTACTCTGGAAGAAATTTTGACACTGAATTTGAAAGCTATTCACATCCTCCCCGGAGCCTTTTCATGTGTCTTTCAACAGATGCCCCTAACCTCCCATTCCTGTCGTGGGCTATAGGAAGTAAGATTCAGAGATCTTCAAGTCCTGAAATCAGAGTGGTATAAGAAGGGCAGGCTGGATTTCATCACAATTTTCTAACTCCTCACCTGGGTTCTCTGCTGCCACCCCATACTGCCAAAATTGGGAACCAACTGCACAGGCGTACACAGGTTGGAGCTACTGGCAACAAATGAAGTGGAAAAAGAAGTAAAACTCGAATGAAAAGGCTTCATGAAAGTCACCACTGAACCATGGGCAAGGTGGAGACATTGAAGGAAAATGAAGAGTGTGTTTATAACCACTTACTGCTTTACAGAAAAATATGAGCTAATTCAGTTGAAGATGACGAGGCCTTCTTTAAGTGACTATTATTTTCAGTTCAGCAATGGCTGCTCTGAGAGGTAACAGAGCTATGACAAAAAGCAGCAGTCTCGTGTGTTTAGTTCTGCTCTCAAAGTATTCCTCCGTCTGCTAGCCCCTGAAGAAAAGGCAGTTGGCCTTTGCAATGTTTTGGCCATAGATCTGTCCTCCTAAAGATAATAATTTGCTTGTGCAACTTCCTGTTTTAAACACACTCCCTGGGGTGTTAGTGGCCCTGAATTATAGAAAAGACAGAATACCATAAGAATGTTAAAACTGCAGACTCCAGATTAACCATGACCTGGAAGCTCCTTGGGAAACAGAAGGAACACTAAAAGAGGATAAAAGACATGGTAATTTTAACTCATTTTTCTTTTTCTATTTTCCAATGTATCACAGGCATTGGCTTTATTGTAAAAGGGAAGCAAACAGTCTGGAGGAAAAAAAAATAGGAGTCAGAATCAGGACTCAAGATTAATAGTGACATCACATTATATCTAGTGACTTTATCGGCCAATATGAAATCACTTAGTCATTTCCTCTTTCTCATAAAAAGATTGGGACACTCTGGAAACCCTTTTCTTTGTTTATTGCCATTGTCTTAAATACCAATGGCGAGATATGAATCGATGTGAGATTCAATGGGATAGGCTGGGAAGAAAAGAAACCTTATCATAAATTTGCCTGGTGAGGTCTCATTATTTTAAAAGTTTAGGAAGGCTTCCCATTTAAAGACTCATTGTAGTAGAAAGCTTTACAATATCAGCAGGAGCACCTGGACAAATTGTGTCTAAGAGGAAAGGCATTGGTGGAGCAGGCTTTAAAAAGGTAAAAAACAAAAAAAAATTTTTTAAGCCACTATAAAAAAGACCACAGGAAATGTAGTAAATTTCATCTGTAACTTTCTCTAAGGACCAGCTAAAATATATCAAACAAAGTATTCTCCCTCCTTTTTTTTTTTTTTTAAGGAAAGGGTTAGAACATGAATATCTTCAAAAAGATAACTTCTTAAGAAAAAGCATCTAAAAATGTAATGTCTATAGGTTTCTTAAATCATAAGTAAATTGCTAAGAAGTACAGATATGAACTTGGGTTTACATTAAGTCCAGTTGTTGAATATCATCTTGGAGGAAGAAAGTATTTGTAGTTCAATTCCTAAGTCAGAGGTTTTTTTCATACATTTATTTTTATATAGGCTTACTTCCTTTAACCAACTCTATAAAGCCAAAATTACCTATGTAATTGAAGGAAAATATGTGAGGAAAAAGAAGCTCTGAAATTTGTGGGTAGAAAGATATTATTTTAAAGAAGGTGACTAAAAGCCATAGGAAGATAATAAGCATCTGTAGAGTAATTTAGTCCCATAAACCAAAAATCTAAAATCCTTTAATTACATCCCAAAAGTTTGCCTTTGATCAGAAAGACTTTTATAAATATATGTGTGAGTATTTGATACATTGTAAAGTACTCTATAAATATGAAGTATTGCTGTTATTATGGATCCTTTGAGGGAACAGCATCACCTAAGTAAGAGAATTGAATCTGATTGATTTGATTCCTCAAAACATTAGTTTAAGAAAGATTCTGAGGATGCCTCTTAGCTCATCAGGAGAAAGAGCCAAGATCAATTGATGATACCTGCCTTGGGCAAAGAAAGGAGAAGTGGCATGGGAGTTCAGACTTGAATAAGAGGAATGGAGTAAGGGTGAGCTGAGAGTAGGACTGGACTCTGCCAAATGGTGAGTGGCCTGTTTGCTGTTTTATTTTCCAGAATATAGGAGGGAAATACGAAGAATCACTGGAGCTGTGCAGGGTGGTAAAGAACCTGCATTTCTAGCTAGAATCATAAAATCATAAAAAAGTTGACCTGATTGCTGATGGTGTCAGGGTCAGAGATTCAATATATTACTAGGATCACCCATTAACAGAGAGTTTTCCCTAGACAAGGAAGGGGTCTGTGCTGGGTGGCCTCCATCTGCCATTGTAAGTGTGCCGTTCCATCCTTCCCCACTCTACTGACCTGCCGACATCACCTTGGGAGCCTGACCTTTGTACTTCCTCAGTGGGTTCTCTGCCTTGTGGCTTCCACTTGGCTTCAAGTCCAGTTCATCCAGCAGGAGGTGATGAGAGGAGGCTAGGAGGTCAAAGCAGAGAAGGAGACAGATGTCAGTTCCCTCTCTGTTAGGCCACAGGTTGGCAGGCACTGAATTTCTGTACTACAGTCCACGTCTCCTGTCTGAGCATTTTCATCTACAGCTTTAGCTGCACTTCTCTCTGGATTCCAGTAAACTTTGCCCACTCTGCTGCCTTCAGCCTAGAGGTAGTAGGGGCTTCCTGCTATTGCTAACTACCAGGTGCTTGCAGTGCCTGTTAGCCTCCCACATTTTGTAAATATTCCCTTTATTAAACCCTCTTTGTTGGAATGTAACATCTTTTCCCTCCTCTTCTGAGACTGATATAGGAGCCCAAAGATATAGGATATAAGAGCCCAAGATTGCTCTATTGCCTAGAGCTATAGTAGCATCATAGTAGCTATTGGGCGTTTAGGGAGCTTTCAGGCTTCCCTCCTGAATTTCCCTAAGACGCTCCCCCTCTATGATACTGACAACTGACGCTATCTCAGCTAAGAATGAAGAATTCTACAAGTGAAAGTTCAGTATCCTCTTCCTTTCAACAAGGGCTTCCCTCATAGCTCAGTTAGTAAAGAATCTGCCTGCAATGCAGGAGACCCCAGTTTGATTCCTGGGTCAGGAAGATCCACTGGAGAAGGAATAGGCTACCCACTCCAGTAGTCTTGGGGCTTCCCTGTGGCTCAGCTGGTAAAGAATCCACCTGCAATATGGGAGACCTGGGTTTGATCCCTGGGTTGGGAAGATCCCCTGGAGAAGGGAAAAGCTACCCACTCCAGTATTCCTGGCCTGGAGAACTCCATGGATACAGTCCGTGGGGTTGCAAAGAGTAGGACATGACTGAGCGACTTTCACTTTCACTTTCCTTTCAGCAAAGTGACACTCTACCCTCCTTGCCCTCAAATGTGTGAGCACATGTACATGTGTGCATTCACACACACACCAGGTCATCCTACATAAAAATCTGAATTAGCAACAACTCTCCAGTTTAGCAGTGTCTGCCCACAAACAATATTATCTGCCTTTCCTGCCGATGTTCTTGGGCTAGTGAAATCAAAAGGAAATTAGATTTAGGGGTTAATTAATTTTGATTTGGGGGGCAAGAATAATTACACATGATTCTATGTACTTCTGTCAATATGGGCATTATTTTCTTGCCCATAAAACTTGCTTCCTGTTTTATTATGTTGCAGCCTTTGGTGATTATTGTTAAGGTCCATTAACTATCATTGAAAAGTGATGATGTTCTATCATTCCATCTTCATTTATGTGGTGGAAAAATTACTATAAAAATGTGAATTCCTCCTCATAAACCCTTTGGTTACCCCAAGGTACAATTTAAACAGAAAAGGCAGATTAAATGCTCATTTTCCCCCTTTATCAATTAATAGAAGAATGAGTTCATTCCCTGGCATCCTCTAATGCCAATGACATTCTCGCCACCTACCCACATATCATTGTGAATTCATGGATTTAAATGTGGTCCATATCTTTCAGTCCACTGAAGTTGTTATCACTAATGGTCAAATTATCTCTTGTCTCTTCAATCAATGAGAATTGCTTCTGAATCCTTTGAGCACCACCCCAATAATCACTGTCACTTCCTTTCTTTCTCATACAAAAAGACCTTTCAGGCTGATATTACACATCTCCTATTCCAGATATTTTCTCTGTACATTTCTCTGATCCAGATAACCTTTTTGTGGAAGATATATCTAGAGATTACAAACTGGGCATTCTTATTCTTTTTCCGAAGTATTTTGAAATTTTATTGCTACTTTTGCTAAACATTTAAAACATAAATTTTGGTCAAGAAAAGATGCTAAAATTAAAAAGGGCATTTAAATGTAGTCTAACTATATATCAAGACTCAAGGGATTAGATCTGATAGACAGAGTGCCTGAAGAACTATGGAGAGGTTCATGACATTGTACAGGAAGCAGTAATCAAGACCATCCCCAAGAAAAAGAAATACAAAAAGGCAAAATGGTTGTCTGAGGAGGCCTTACAAATAGCTGAGAAATAAAGAGACACTAAAGACAAAGGAGAAAAGGAAAGATATACCCATTTGAATGCAGAGTTCCAAAGAACAAAGGATAAAGTGGAAGAAAGCCTTCCTTAGTTATCAGTGCAAAGAAATCGAGGAAAAGAACAGAATGGGAAAGACTAGAGATCTCTTCAAGAAATTTAGAGATACCAAGAGAACATTTCATGCAAAGATGGACACACAGAAGGACAGAAATGCTATGCACCTAGTAGAAGCAGAAGATATTAAGAAGAGATGGCAAGAATACACAAAGGAAATATGGTTTTTCCAGTGGTCATGTATGGATGTGAGAGTTGTACTATAAAGAAAGCTGAGTGCTGAAGAATTGATGCTTTTGAACTGTGGTGTTAGAGAAGACTCTTGAGAGTCCCTTGGACTGCAAGGAGATCCAACCAGTCCATCCTAAAGGAGATCAGTCCTGGGTATTCATTGGAAGGACTGATGTTGGAGCTGAAACGCCAATACTTTGGCCACCTGATGTGAAGAGCTGACTCATTGGAAAAGACCCTGATGCTGGGAAAGATTGAGGGCAGGAGGAGAAGGGGACAACAGAGGATGAGATGGTTGGATGGCATCACCAACTCAATGGACATGGATTTGGGTAGACTCCGGGAGTTGGTGATGGACAGGGAGGCCTGGTGTGCTGTGGTTCATGGGGTCGCAAAGAGTCAGACACGACTGAGTGACTGAACTGAACTGAACTATACAAAAAAGATCTTCATGACCCAGATAACCACGATGGTGTGATCACTCACGTAGAGCCAGACATCCTGGAATGTGAAGTCAAGTGGGCCTTAGGAAGTATCACTACGAACAAAGTTAGTGGAGGTGATGGAATTCCAGTTGAGCTCTTTCAAATCCTATAAGATGATGCTGTAAAAGTACTGCACTCAATATGCCAGCAAATTTGGAAAACTCAGCAGTGGCCACAGGACTGGAAAAGGTCAGTTTTCATTCCATTCCTAAAGAAAGGCAATGCCAAAGAATGTTCAAACTACCGCACAGTTGCACTCATCTCACACGCTAGCAGAGTAATGTTCAAAATTCTCCAAGCCAGGCTTCAACAGTATGTGAACCGTGAATTTCCAGATGTTCAAGCTGGTTTTAGAAAAGACAGAGGAACCAGAGATCAAATTGCCAACATCCACTGAATCATCAAAAAAGCAAGAGAATGCCAGAAAACTTCTACCTTATTGACTACACCAAATCCTTTGACTGTGTTGATCACAACAAACTGTGAAAAACTCTTCAAGAGTTGGAAATACCAGACTACCTGACCTGCCTCCTGAGAAATCTGTATGCAGGTCAGGAAGCAACAGTTAGAACTGGACATGGAACAACAGACTGGTTCCAAATCAGGAAAGGAGTATGTCAAGGCTGTATATTGTCACCCTGCTTATTTAACTTATATGCAGAGTACATCATGCGAAATATGGGCTGGATGAAGCACAAGCTGGAAACAGGATTGCTGGGAGAAATATTAATAACCTCAGATATGCAGATGACACCACCCTAATGACAGAAAGCAAAGAACTAAAGAGCCTTTTGATGAAAGTGAAGGAGGAGAGTGAAAAAGTTGATTTAAAACTCAACATTCAGAAAACTAAGATCATAGCATCTGGTCCCATCACTTCATGGCAAATAGATGGGGAAACAATGGAGACAGCGACAGACTTTATTTTTTTTGGCTCCAAAATCACTGCAGATGGTGACTGCAACCATGAAATTAAAAGACGCTTCCTCCTTGGAAGAAAAGCTATGACCAATCTAGACAGCCTGTTAAAAAGCAGAAACATTACTTTGCCAACAAAGGTCTGTCTAGTCAAAGCTATGGTTTTCCCAATAGTCTTATGTGGATGTGAGAGTTGGACTGTAAAGAAAGCTGAGTGCTGAAGAATTGATGCTTTTGAACTGTGGTGTTGGAGAAGACTCTTGAGAGTCCCTTGGCCTGCAAGGAGATCCAACCAGTCCATCCTAAAGGAAACCGGTCCTGAATATTCATTGGAAGGACTGGTTCTGAAGCTGAAGCTCCAATACTTTGGCCACCTTATGCAAAGCATTAACTCATTTGAAAAGACCCTGATGCTGGGAAAGATTGAAGGCAGGAGGAGAAGGGGAGGATAGAGGATGAGATGGTTGGATGGCATCACCAACTGTATGGACATGAGTTTGAGTAAGCTCCAGGAGTTGGTGATGGACAGGGAAGCCTGGCATGCTGCAGTCCATGGGGTTGCAATGAGTCGGACACAACTGAGCAACTGAATTGAACTGAACTATATATCAGCTCATGAGGCAATTCTGGCCTGTTAGTATGTTTTATTTCCTACAGTCTTATAATTGCTAAACACAGATAAAGAATAGTGTGGAAGTAAGAACCCCTTTCTCATCCCTAAACATATGAAGACTTTAGCCCAGTGCCTAGTGCATAAGTGCTAGATAAGGGCTATTGATTGTATTGTTATTAGTTGGATTCATAATCCCTTTTTCCTATCCAAAAAGTGGATAAAAATGAAATAGAGGGAAAAAATGTATTTCCTGAAGGCCAAGTAAGTGCTCATTAGTAGCCTCCATTCTATTTCCTTCTGAGGTGTTCTTTGTATCACAGAAGAAATCTGTTAATTACATCTCCCAGAAGCAACTCCCCCCAAGATGTTTCTTGGATAAGAAAGCAGATACAGATATAACACTCATGAGGTTAAATAAAATTCCTATATCCCTGTGTCTGAACTGGAATATAACCAAGGATTACACACATATATGCATACCCAGTCCCCAGTGTGTCCACAGAAGAAACTCGTGAACAGTGGGTAACAAAGGAGCAGTGAACATCCCTGCTGCACAAATTTGTGACCTCTAGGTGTCATTTCCTGCTGGAAAGAACTAATGCTCCTTAGAGAGATAGTCAATTACAGGTCTAGAGCAAGAAATGAACAAGGTGAGGCTACCACATCTTGTCATAACTACAAAGCAGGGAAGTGATCTAGTGTTTTGTCCAAGGAGCCAACTTGAAAAGTCTCCCCTGGCCAAGGATTAGACAACTGAGCATCAGTAAAAATAATAAGAGTGCATTCATAGTGATACTGAACACAAACAAAAGCCCACTGATTGACTTTTAAAAAAATAATTTATTTACTTCTGGTTTGCTGGGTCTTTGGTGCTATGCTGGCTTTCTCTAGTTGCCATGAGCCAGGGAACTCTCTAGTGGCGGTGTGCTGGCTTCTCATTGCGGTGGCTTCTCTTGTTACTGAACACAGACTCTACAGCTCCAGCTCAGGAATTATGGAACATGGGCTTAGTTGCTTTGCAGCATGTGGGATCTTCCCTGACCAGGGATTGAACCCTTGTCCCTGTATTGTAAGATGGATTCTGGGCCATGGGGAAGTCCCATTGATTGACTTATAAAGAAAACTAGGAAATAAAGAATAAATGCTCAGTAACTCAAGGACTTGTCCTTTTTTCCCCCCACATTCTGAACCAGTTGACTTTTCTGCAACATTGCCTCACTATTGGAGCTCTTTCTGAACTTTTGTTTTAGAACCCAGAGTTCTACCTGCTGGGTCTCATTACATATGAAACCATTACTCTCCTTACTAATTAAAATGTGTAATGAGGACTTCATCTTTTATGATACTGAATTTATAGGGAGTTACTGGAGAGAGGGTTTCCAGAATACAGACAATATACAGACAAATATTAACTGAAGACCCATTAGTGATAAGATACCTACCTTGTTCCTAAAGATATAGCAAACATCAAGCCAAGTCCCTGCCATCAAAAAGCTTATATTTTGAGAGAACAGAGTTTTATATAAAAGAACAAAGAAGAGGGTAGAAGTGAAATGATTGAAGGGAATGAATAGGTCAACTGGCAAGTGACTCTGAGTAACAAGTGTACAATAAAGACACTGTAGAACATAAAATAGAAGGGAGAGAAGAACTGTGTGTGTATTTTCCCAAAGCTATTACTTTCTCCTTGTTAAAGAAAACCTTCAATGAGGTATTAACGTTCTGCATTTTAAATGTTTTGTCTTCCCTTCTTTCATTGAACAAAATCTGGGTTTTTTGTCTTATCACCCTCCTGCTTAAGCAAACATGAAGGTGAAAGTTCTGGTACAATAGGAAGCGGCATTTTGCAACACATGACTTTAATGTAATGACTCTTTTCCTCTGAGAACTGGTTTTGAAACTCACCCAAACTTACTCAGAGGAAACTCATTTTGACTGTAATGGCTACATGTGTAATGAGATTAGGTTGACAGAATCCTGCTCTTTTTTTTTTTTTTCCCAGGCTAAAATATATCAGATTTAAAAGCTCTTTTCAATCTGAGAGTAAAGGAGGAATAGTAAATGGCGAGCCAGTGGTGGTTTACAAGTGTACAAAGCTAGCAGTTTTACTTTCTCTACACAAAGACTGTTTTTATTAGCAACAGGATGCTCTTGCTTGAGAGTATCAATTCTAGTGTCTAAATCTCCAGGTAGAGGCATTTCCTTGCCCAGGAGTCTAATAAGCATGCCAGAAAACCACATGGAGCAGAATGCTATATGCCTCCTGCTAACCTGGGACCATCATCTTGTTAATTTCCTGGTGCTCATGTGTATTTTGTTAACTCATCAATTTCGTGGTTTCTGTGTATTTTATGCTTTACCATATATGTCAGGATAATAGTATATGGGTGGCATTTGGAGGCAGGAGGGGAAAGACTTGTTACAAACAGGTCTCTGAGTTTCAAAAAATAGCCCCTGAAAGAATTCTTCTTAAATAAGCAAACTCTGGAGTACTCTGTCATTCTAGGCTGAAATATGAACGTTTCTCCTTTCTTAAACTCCTGCATGGTCCTGTTGAATGTGTGTTATACACACACACATACACACACTCTAATTATTTGAACACATGCGTCTCTGAACTCTGGAACATTCATTTTGACCTTAATCATATACTGCCTTGTTTTGTTACTTAATGGTTCCATGTCTGTAAATTCTATTGTCCCAGAATAAAGCTCTTAAATCACAGAGGACTGGGATTAGGTCTTAACTTTTTTATAAAAAATTTATTGAAACATAATTGATTTGCACTGTTGTTTGTTTCAGGTGTACAGCAAAGTGATTCAGTTATATATATATATATATATATATATATATTCTTGTATAGATTCTCTTACATTATAGGTTATTATATGATATTCAGTATAGTTCCCCGTGCTATACAGTAGGTCCTTGTTGGTTATCTATTTTATATAAACTATGTTACCCAAAACTCCTAATTTGTCCCTCCTCAGCTTTCCAATTTGGAAGCCATGTTTGTTTTCTATGTCTATGAGTCTATTTATGTTTTATAAAGAAGTTCATTTGTATCATTTTTGAAGATTCCACATATTAGCAAAATCAGGTATTTGTCTTTCTTGATCTATTTCACTTAGTATGATAATTTCTAGATCTATCCATGTGGTTGCAAATGGAATAATTTCACTCTCTATTATGGCTGAGTAGTATTCCACTGTATATACATACATCTTCATCCATTCATCTTTTGGTGGACACAGGTTGTTTCCATGTTCTGGCTATCGTCAATAGTGCTGCAGTGAACATTGAGGTGCCTTTATCTTTTCATATTATAGTTTGTCCAGATATATACCCAGGAGTGGGATTGTTGGATCATACGTTAAGTCTGTTTTAAGTTTTTTAAGGAGATTCTATGTTGTTGTCCATGATGGCTGCACCAGTTTCCTTTCCCACTAATAGTGTAGAATGTGTGTGTGTGCTCAGTCATGTCCGACTCTTTGTGGTCCCATGGACTATAGCCTGCCAAGGCTTTTTGGTCCATGGAATTTTCCAGGCAAGAGTACTGGAGTGGGTTGCCGTTTCCTACTCCAAGTACTGTATAAGGATTCCTTTTCTCCACACCCTCACCAGCATTTATTATTTATAGACTTTCTGATGATGGACATTCTGGCTGGTGTAAGGTGGTAACTCATTGTGGTTTTCGTTTACATTTCTCTAATGATTAGGTCTTACTATTTTTTTAATGACTGTTCTCCCGCTATGCTTCTACTAATGCCCAGTACATTCCTCTGAACACAGTTATTGCTAAGGAAATACAATAATCATCTGTAGCAGCATCATTATTAGGAATAATGTCAATAACTGTCCATTATTGTGCTGAACTGGGTAGTTTGCATTCATATTCTCCTTATATGCTTACACCCTTTGCATATATTTTAGCCACATATTAAATTTATAATTAAATACTTCAAATATTCAAAAATAATGAAAGTCTATGTACCCACCATTATCAGTGTAATAGAAATCTCTATTATGGGCATTTTCATAGATATTGATACTGAGGTTCAGAAAAAGGAAACTTGCCACAATCTGACAGTGAATAAGGAGCCACTTCTAGTTGAAGTGTGGGACTCCAAAATAAAATGTAGACTCTTTAGAAAGGACCAGATTTAGCTGCATAGATAACAGAGATATGGTTCTTAAAAGGGTTACAGCAATTTCCAGAATTATCTAATATATGATCAGAAAGTCATTTATCAGTTTTGAAAATATGGTCAATAATTAGAAGAATTATTCCACAATCATCCCAGTGTGCTTCATTGATCACCCACTTTTTCCTCTTCCTTCTTATCTCATGGTTTGGTGATTTTTTACAACATATTTCTCTTATTTTCCATGAAACATTCATGAGATCCTGCCACTTTAAAATGTTGTCCTAACTCCAGAAGGCAAATGTAGAACTGTTACAAGTAAATGTTAGTTTCATTTTACCAATGCTTCATATACATAAATGTCAGAAGAATTGGAGTTCTTGTTTGGAAAAATGTTGGACTTTGGGGGGAAATTATCTTAAGAATTGCAATATCTCCAGGTTATAAAATGCAATTGGAAAATACTATGAAAAGGATCTTTCTAGTGAGAGTTTTCATAGCCTTACTACTGACTGTGACTGAAAACACCACATAATCACTAGAATGAAAATTATTTCAATATTTTTAGGCTTAACTGGAAAACATAGTACAAAGAAAAAAAACCCACAATAGTTCAAAAACTTAGGACTGCACAAGGATTTTGGATAATCATAAGGGAAGTATGTCTTGTTGGAGAAAATACTTTCATGATGACTCTTAAACCTGTATCTCTGTTACAAACTTAAAAGACCATGATACCAATTGCTATTACTATAAATGTGTCTTCCTAAATGTCTTACCGATATTTTAACTGAGTGGAAATTAGTTCCAGAAGCAAAAACCTGTCAGTCCTTCTGTCACAATGACTTATTTTCTTAATAGTCTCACTGCATTTATCATACTCTGGTAACTGATTCTTCACACATTCACTCATTAATCTCATATCTGTTAAACACACACTATATGTCTTGCATTGTACTACAACCTAAGTGGAATACACAAAAGAATTAGCTGTAGTCCACAAATTGAGGGGCTTACCATGGAAGATAAGATATGTACCTAAAATCTTTAATATAATAAATAAAGAGTTAAGTACTACAAGTGAGGTAAAGGTAAAGTTTTACAGAAGATCCAAGGAGAGAGAGAATCTTTTTCACAGAAGAAACAAGGCTTTTCAGAAAAGGAATTTAAACTTGACCTCGAAATATTGAGAGTGGTTGGATTTACGTATCTAGAGGGGCATTGCTACCACCTTGGCAACCACCACCACCCAGGAAGAGGCACTTCTAGGGTAGGAACCTTTAAAAAAATGGTAATAAACACTAACTCTTCAAAAATATTAAGGCAAATAGGAAAGGATGTGGTTAGCTAGAAATATAACAGAGGAAGATGACATAATACTTTGGAAAATTGTGGCTGTTACAATGAGGGAGGTAGTTAGGGAATATTGATTAAGCATTAAAGACATTTTGGGAATATTGAGTCACACTTGAAGCTAATAAGATGCTGTAAGTCAACTACATTTCAATAACGAAAGATATCTCAGTTATTTAAAAAGTGTGGATGATGGTACCATCCATAGACATATAAAATACTGAATAAAATCCAGATCTGGAAGAAAATATTGGAATGAGAATTATTCCAACAATGAATTTCAATGCTTGGCACAATTCATGTGCCCCTCCTCCCCAAAAATCTGTTTTCCTTTCTTCCTAGCAACAGAGTTTAGCAGAGGACAGGGACATTCAGCTAAAGACAGCCTTCTTTCCACATTCAGTGCGGTGACGTGACTAAGTCAGGGAAATGACATGTGAGCTGAAGCAATATTCACTGCTCTCTGGCTTGGCCTTCAAACACTGGGTATGCCCTCTTCCCGTTTCTTTGTCTCTTTTTCATATGCTGACAGGAAAGTTATCCAGCTGTGGATTCATAGTTGAGACTGGATGAAATTCCTGAATCAAAGAAAGAGAGGACAGAAGGAAGGAAGGGAAGAAGGAAGGAAAGGAAGAAAAAGGCCCCAGAGGCAGATATGGAGGAGCCAAGACAGATCCTTACAGACTCCATTCAGGTAGAGAATATCAGGTGGAAGAAGAAACAGAGGAGTCATGGGCAGAGAAGTAAGAGAAGCAGGAGAGAGGAGTGAGAGTCATATAAGCCAAGTGAGTGAGTTTTGAAGTGAAATGTTTCAAGAAACTGGGAGAATTGGATCAGTGGTATGAGTAGGCGCTAGGCAATGTGGTGGACAATCATCTTTCCAGAAGTTTGGCCATGACCTGAAGGAGGAACAATGAAAACATGGAGAGTTGGAGGGAATGGTGGGATCAAGAGAAAGCTGGGTTTGGGCAGGAAAACAATAGCATGTTGGCAGGTCGAATGGAAGGGACTTTCGAAGAGGGGATATATTAGCAAATGTGAGTGGGGATGGGGTGGGGGCCAGTTAATTGATTCAGCAGTGTTTCAGGATGGGAACGGGGATTAGGAAGAAAGATTAGGATGCAATAGGAGGAAAGAGATGAAGTGGGGGAGAAGTTGGATGAAGATGCAGGGAAATTTTGAGCACAGGAAAGCCAGGAAGTAAGGAGGGAAGCTGAGGGAGTTTGGTCTCTAACATTCCTCTTTTTTATCCACCCACAAGAACAAGGCTCACTACAGTATTCCCTACAGTGCTCTATAATGCTTTTGGCAAACTGACATGAAGCTTATGTCTAGCACAAAGCAGCTTGATTTCTGTGTCAAGACAGAAGAAAAATAATGCTGATTTGTGTGTACTGCTACCCTATCCAAATTAAAAAAAATTTTTTTTTTCAAATCTGTTTCTTTTTCTCCAACATTAGGATAAAATGTTTACTTTTGTATTTTTCCCTTGACTGTGTAATCTTAGCACTGAATAGTAATCAGAGACCTTGTCATTTTAGCTTCAGTTTCTTTTGATAACTTTTGTACAGTGTTGTTTAATTGATGATCCACAATTGTTTTTCTTTAACAAGTTTTTAGACATTTATCTCCATCATCACCACCACCACCACCATCATCATCTCCAGACAAGTCCTATATTTCTTAGAAGCCAGTTTTAGAGCATTAGTCACACCCAGAGAAAGGCATGCAACTGTTCCTTAGCAAAGAACATTTAAAGGACTGTTGAGAGGTGCTAAAGTAGAAACTGAAGGAGAAAATGTACTTTCTTGCACGGTGTTTTTAAACCTTTGAACATCATGTAACTTAGCCGTGATATTTATACATTATAAAGCCTTATAGAGATATCATCATTTGATTATTAACAGCTTTATGATGAATGAATATAAAAAAGATTACTTTCCAGGTATTCAGTGTTTAAAAGGGCAGAGTGTTATCTTATGTATGTATGTGTTAGCCATTCAGTTGTGTTTGGCTCTTTGTGACCCCATGGACAGTAGCCTGCTAGACTACTCTGTGCATGGAATTCTCCCAGAAAGAATCCTGGAGTGGGTTGCCATTTCCTTCTTCAGGGAGAGCCTTATCTTATAGGGCCCCTTAAATGTTTCTAATATCAAACTTACATAAACTTACTGACAGGCCAATGGTTTTTGAAAGTCTAAGTTGACTATAGTAGCATAGCTTGATTGGAACACACATAATGATAAAGTAGAAATAGATGTATTATTTTTTTATGGAGCAGGATTTGAAGTCAGAATACTTAGAGTTCATATTGTGTGACTTTCTGGCAGGTTATTTAGTTTCTCTGTGTTTTACTTTGCTCCTGTGTCCAAAGGGGTGTTGAGTCACGACCTTGAGAGCTTCCTTGGTAAAATCTGAAACTAGTCTCCAAACAGAGTGTAGGCAGAGACCCAGGAAAGAGGTCAGACCATTCCAGATTGGTAGGTGGCAGGTTTAATAAGCAAGGGATCTTAAGAGGCCGGTCTTGAGCGGCCACAATATGAGTACCTATACCTGCTCACCAAATCTTAGAAGTTTATATGGAGGTCTTAACAGGGTTCAGTCATGTATTCAATCCAGATGGTCTCAACACCTTCCTCTCCGATAGCTATGTCCTTGGAATGGCTCCCACTGTGGAAACAGCAGGTAGAGCATGCATTCCAAGGACAGGAGAGGTGTGAGGAGCCTCTGATTGCCTGGGACTAGTTCCAGGGTCAACCAGTGGTCACATCCTCTTGAAGACCTCCTCCAACAAAGAGATTTTTCTGTGATGAAATAAGCTATAGCTTATTTTCTGGAAGTTGTAAAATTTCCATGTAGTCATTTGTTCATTCATTCATTCGATAAGTATTTCTGAGGCAGTACTGAGGGCCAGAGGGCTTCCCAGGTGTTGTGGTTCAGTCGCTCAGTCACGTCCTTCTCTCTGCGACCCCAAGGACTGCAGCATGCCAGGATTCCCTGTCTTTTGCCATCTCCCGGAGTGTGCTCAAATCATTCCCAGGTGGCTCAGTGGTAAACAGTCTGCCTGCCGACGCAGGAGAAGCAGGGGACAGAAGTTCTATCCCTGGGTCTGGAGGATCTGCTGGAGGAAGAAACGGCAACTTAGTCCAGTAATCTCTCCTGGAAAATCCCATGGACAGGGGAGCCTAGCAGGCTACAGTCCATGGGGTCACAAAAGAATCAGACACGACTGAATAACTGAGCACACACACTCCAAGGACCAAATCTGAGGCTCAGCTTCCAGACAACAGGCACATTGATAGGAACAAGTCATGCAGGGTCTTTTTTAGCATATTAAAAATAAGGGTCTTACCCAGAAGACAGGAAGGAGCAAATGATGAGATTTCCCTTTGAGGCAAACTGTCCTGGCATTGAGAGAACTGATCTAGTGGTGCGAGTGACTGAGACCAGGGCACAGACTTCTGTGTACCATATTCAGTTATGATAGCATCTTGTCATTATAGAACATTGGGGAAACATATTTTTTAAAACTGCTAGTATATTGTTATATTGTCTTAGGAAAGTCATGTGCCTTGGCTTTTCAGGATAGACCTGATTCAGATATCTGGTCATACTATTTCCCAAAGTACACTTGTCCTTGTCAGACTTGTCCCACTACATGAGTGAACTTCAAATTTCCAAGGATAAGGTGAGACTGTGTTGTCATTTTTTTCAGATAAACAAAAATTACTTTTATTTGCTTTGCATTTTCATATACTTTGTCTAATAACCATACTGCATCTAAAAACCATCATTTTTGTTTCTAAATTTTTGTTTTATATTGGTGCATAGTATGGAATGAGGTTTGTGACATTGTACAGGAGACAGGGATCAAGACCATCCCCATGGAAAAGAAATGCAAAAAAGCAAAATGGCTATCTGGGGAGGCCTTACAAATAGCTGTGAAAAGAAGAGAGGCAAAAAGCAAAGGAGAAAAGGAAAGATATAAGCATCTGAATGCAGAGTTCCAAAGAATAGCAAGAAGAGATAAGAAAGCCTTCTTCAGCAATCAAGGCAAAGAAATAGAGGAAAACAAGAGAATGGGAAAGACTAGAGATCTCTTCAAGAAAATTAGAGATACCAAGGGAACATTTCATGCAAAGATGGGCTCGATAAAGGACAGAAATGGTCTGGACCTAACAGAAGCAGAAGATATTAAGAAGAGGTGGCAAGAATACACAGAAGAATTGTACAAAAAAGACCTTCATGACCCAGATAATCACGATGGTATGATCACTCATCTAGAGCCAGACATCCTGGAATGTGAAGTCAAGTGGGCCCTAGAAGCATCACTATGAACAAAGCTAGTGGAGGTGATGGAATTCCAGTTGAGCGATTTCAAATCCTGAAAGATGATGCTGTGAAAGTGCTGCACTCAATATGCCAGCAAATTTGGAAAACTCAGCAGTGGCCACAGGACTGGAAAAGGTCAGTTTTCATTCCATTCCCAAAGAAAGGCAATGCCAAAGAATGCTCAAACTATCACACACTTGCACTCATCTCCCATGCTAGTAAAGTAATGCTCAAAATTCTCCAAGCCAGGCTTCAGCAATACATGAACCGTGAACTCCCTGATGTTCAAGCTGGTTTTAGAAAAGGCAGAGGAACCAGAGATCAAATTGCCAACATCCCCTGGATCATGGAAAAAGCAAGAGAGTTCCAGAAAAACATCTATTTCTGCTCTATTGACTATGCCAAAGCCTTTGACTGTGTGGATCACAATCAACTGTGGAAAATTCTGAAAGAGATGGGAATACCAGACAACCTGACCTGCCTCTTGAGAAACCTGTATGCAGGTCAGGAAGCAACAGTTAGAACTGGACATGGAACAACAGACTGGTTCCAAATAGGAAAAGGAGTACGTCAAGGCTGTATATTGTCACCCTGCTTATTTAACTTCTATGCAGAGTACATCATGAGAAACGCTGGACTGGAAGAAAACAAGCTGGAATCAAGATTGCCAGGAGAAATATCAATCACCTCAGATATGCAGATGACACCACCCTTATGGCAGAAAGTGAAGAGGAACTCAAAAGCCTCTTGATGAAAGTGAAAGAGGAGAGTGAAAAAGTTGGTTTAAAGTTCAACATTCAGAAAACGAAGATCATGGCATCCGGTCCCATCACTTCATGGGAAATAGGTGGGGAAACAGTGGAAACAGTGTCAGACTTTATTGTTTTGGGCTCCAGAATCACTGCAGATGGTGACTGCAGCCATGAAATTAAAAGACGCTTACTCCTTGGAAGAAAAGTTATGACCAACCTAGATAGTATATTCAAAAACAGAGACATTACTTAGATGACTAAGGTCCGTCTAGTCAAGGCTATGGTTTTTCCAGTAGTCATGTATGGATGTGAGAGTTGGACTGTGAAGAAGGCTGAGTGCCGAAGAATTGATGCTTTTGAACTGTGGTATTGGAGAAGACTCTTGAGAGTCCCTTGGACTGCAAGGAGACCCAACCAGTCCATTCTGAAGGAGATCAGCCCTGGGATTTCTTTGGAAGGAATGATGCTAAAGCTGAAACTCCAGTACTTTCATCTCACGCGAAGAGTTGCGTCATTAGAAAAGACCCTGATGCTGGGAGGGATTAGGGGCAGGAGGAGAAGGGGACGACCAAGGATGAGATGGCTGGATGGCATCACGGACTCGATGGATGTGAGTCTGAGTGAACTCCAGGAGTTGGTGATGGACAGGGGGGCCTGGCATGGTGCGATTCATGGGGTCGCAAAGAGTTGGACACGACTGAGCAACTGAACTGAACTGAACTGATAGTTAATTTACAACATTGTGTTTCAGGTGCACAGCAAAGTGATTTAATTATACATATTCTTTTTTATGCATATTATTACATTGAATATTATTATATTATAATTATGCATATTCTTTTTCAGATTATTTTCCCATTTAGATTATTATAGAGTATTGAGTAGAGTTTCTTGTTCTATATAGTAGGTCTCTGTTGATTATCTATTTTATATATAATAGTGTATATAAATTAGTCCCAACCACTTAATTTTTCCCTCCCCAACTTATGCTTTGGTAAATATGTTTGTTTTCCGAGACTGTGAGTCTGTTTCTGTTTTGTAAAAGCGTTTATTTGTATCATTTTTTAGATTCCACATACAAGTGAGATCATATGATATTTGTGATTTTTACTTCACTTAGTATGATAGTCTAGGTCCAGAGATTGTATTATCTTTAAGTTGCTTGAAGGCAGAGTATGTATTATTCCAGAAAAAAAGGGCACAAATAATGAGTATGAATGCAACAATTATGAGAAACAACACAGTCAACCAGCTGTTTGAGGACAAAGATAAAAAATAAGTGCTGGTAAGGTCCGATTAAGGAGGAATTTGTAGCCAGAATTCCAGTGGTTTTAAGCCATAGGGTTGAAAAACATTGTTTGACACAATCAGGGGTGAGTTGAAAGTAATGGCATTGACAGTAATAATATAAATGACTTGCTTTTCTCTATAAATTAAAGCAGATTCAATTGAGTGGATGTGCAGTTAGTCTGCACATGATGTAGGCACTCAACAGGTTGTTGCCATACAGGGAACTCATTCATCAGGTGTGCTGGCAAAAAGATGGAGAACCACTGCTGAGATGACAGGGTCAAGAAAGATTTTTAAAAGGAGAGAGACATGGTGATACTTGCATTTTAGAATGGTCACTCTAGGTACTGCAGGAGGTGAGACCTATTAGGAGACTGGAATAATCAGGTAAGAGATGAGAAGTGATAAAGATCTGAACTAGGGCTGTGGTAGTTAAGATAGAAAGTAGAGGACAGATAAGAAAATACAAGGTGTTTCCCATTTCCTCTGCAACTCACATCCATTCAGAACGTGCAAACATGACACTATTTAGAATAAAGTCTTTGCAGATGTAATAAAGTTAAGATGAGGCCACACTGGATTGGCTTGGCGCTAGTGCAACATGGATTGTGTCCTCTCAAGAAGAAGGAAATTTGAACACAGAGACAGAGAGACAAAGACATGTGACACTGCAGGCAGAGACTGGAGCAATGTGGCTGCAAGCCAAGGAATGCCAAGGATTGCCGGCACCCCAGAGAAGCTGGGAAGAATTCGGGAAGAATTCAGGAAGAAGCAAGGAAGACTATTCCTCAAGACTTTAGAGAGAGCATGGCCCTACTAACACCTTGATTTTGAACTTCTGGTCTCCAGAATTGTGAGAGAATAATTTTCTGTTGTTTTAAGCCATAAAGTTTATCATAATTTGTTGCAACAGCCCTAGGAAACCAGTACAGGAGGTAAAATATCTAACTTAATCTTTATTTGGATATGAATGGAGAGGCAGAAGTTTGGTCATTGGTGAGTGGATGGATGGTGGTAGAATCCACTAAGCAAGAACATAGAACAGGTTATCGATAAACCACAGCTCTCAGTTACAGTCTACTATCTCCCCTGCCTGCCTCCATATTGTTGTTAATGAAGTTTTATTGGAACACAGCTATGCCCATTTGTTACATGTCATCTGTAACTGTTTTCCTGCTACAGTGGCAGAGTTGAGTAGTTGTCGCAGAGACTTCATGGCTCACAAAGTCTGAAATATTTAGTATCTGGGCCTTTACAGAAAAAATTGCCTACCCTTAGCATGCAGGAAGAAGAGAAAGTTTAGGGCCCTGTTGAATTCAAGGCTCTACAGGACAACTGAGTGAATTATATTATGGTATCAACTGAAAATAAAGTCACAGAAGTAATCTAGAAAGTCCTACATTGATTTGACCTATCAGTGGGAAAAAACTATAAAATCAGAACTGTGATAGTGATACTATCACAGCTCCAAAAACAATATTTACTTCATTTAAGATAAAGAAGGGGGGAATAAACCATGATACACCTCCTCCAAAAGCAAACTAAGCATTTTAGGTCATTCTGGTACTATTTAATTTCTACCACATTTTTCTTCCATAAAAGGCAACTATTGTTGAGCCTCATCACTGCCTGCAGGAAAAAGGCATTCCATGATGTTAGATTGCAGTCTAAGGAGTGTTTTCTAAACAGTGAAGTGGTCATTCACTTTTAAGTCTGAAAACACATTAAGACTTCTTATCCCTCATACTCTAGCATGTAACAGCCCTTCTGAGCCTTTCTTACTAAATGTCCCCAAGAGCAGAAAGAGCATCATAAAGATCCGAAGTTGAAGGCCTATAAAGAAGGGATGCACAGCAAGGTCAGAATTACTTTGAACTCCCATGTTTCATCTTTAAAATGTATTAAAATCTGGGGTTCTATTCTGTAATAATTCTGTTTTACTATAAAACAGTATTTTTTTTTTTAAAGCTGATGTCCAGAGTAGAGTCCACATGTAACACTTAGGACTCCAGGACATTTTAACATTACCAAGTAATCTTGAGAGAGCCCTAGTACAAGTGCGTTAGAGATATGTTTTGCTACACAATGCTAGAAAAATGTGTATTAATTATTATTCAAGAAAAAGAGCAGACATACCTAAATACAAGCTGTCAAATACAAGTTGACAAAACAATTTTTGTCAGAATCAGGAAGATATACAGTTGCTTCCAAGGCCTTGTCCTGCATTTCTGGCAAAAGATTTCTCACTGAAAAACCACCTGCAAATCTAAAGAATGATAACAAGTTCATATGTGCTCCATCTGCCACTGAATATCCAAATCATAATGTGCCTCTATCATTGGACATTTTAATCATACAATAAATTCTGATTCATCTCTAATGGCAAACCAAATAACCCAAATTATTCAAGATTTTGAGATTCTGCATCTTGTATTTTCTATGGAGAGTTACTTAGTACAGAAATGGCCAGAAAAGTTAAAGCTATCCCCAGATGATACGCATGAGTTACTCTGGTCATAAAACACTCCGTTTGTGGGTAAACGGCACTGACTGAAGGTGACCATTGCGTTATCTTGGTATCTGGAATATCTTAGCTTAAAAGCAAAGATTGGAAAGCATCATGCCTTTGTCAAAGGCATATTTTTTTCCATGAGAATGGATCAAGAAATCCTGGCCAAGACTCCATAGGAATTTTGCAGAATGAATTTGTGATCTGATAAATCAGTTAAGGTGGTTCGCAGTGCTTTTCCTTTCATCTCAGACTTAAAATACTAAAATGAAATCAAGGCCAGTTATTCACAACCTACAGAATTTTAGGTGCCATTATTTCTAACAACCATCAACTGAATTTTAGGAATTCATGGGTAGAACTTTGCCCAGGTTGTCACCATCATCCCTTATCTTTCTGAAGCAAATAATTATCCAGACGACAGTGTTATTGACTTGAGGATATCAGGACAGCAATTGTTAGAAGCGATTGATACTACAATTCTTTCCACTTAAGTGAAAAAAAATTTTTTTGTTTTCCTGAGATACACATCAGTAGGTACGTTGGCCAACTCAATCTAGATTTATGGCTGCATGAGTGTTTAAGATGAGAACATATTTTAGAGGTTGCTTTCTTCACTAATTTTGCCTGTTTCTATTACAAACAAGAAGTTTTGCTAAGGACTGTTAGGCTAGAACAAGGGTTGCTGCTACTACAATTGAAATCAAATTCTTTGCTGTAATTTTCCCATAGGAAAATAAGATTTTCTAGACAAAGTAACTTAAGAAAGAAGTGAGGTTCACTCTAAGTAAGGGAAAGATAAAATAACATAATTCTCATGCCAGCAAGAGACTGTGGAAAATAAAAAGAACTCACGAGAGACAACAATCTGATCTTAGCATTCTAGATCCAGGAAAATGAAGGTTCTAGGACTCTAAGCTGCTGGGAAACTTCAGAGCAGCAGAACAGCCCCTGTACATGCTGTATAAGCATTTGTTGAGTGAATAAATGACTTAAATGAAGAGACTATTCTGTCTATGAACTTATACAAGAATATGTCCTCAGTCACTTCAGTCATGACCAACTCTGCAAAACCATGGACTATAGCCTTCCAGGTTTCTCTGCCTGTGGGATTTCCCAGGCAAGAAAACCAGAGTGGGTTGCCATGTCCTTCTCCAGGGGATCTTCCCAACCCAGGAATCAGACCTGCATCTCCTGCGGTTTCTGCACTGGTGGGCAAATTCTTTACGCTGAGCCACCGGGGAAGCCTGGTACAGAAGAATATGACTGCGGTTTTAATGCTCATGGTGATATAGATTAGAGGATAGGATTCAGAGGTTCCTAGATGGAAGCTGTTATCCCTCTTACTTGTGTGAGAAATAGGCAAAAAAGTACCCACCCTGGGTAAGGAGCAGTATCGTTTAATCTCGAGAAATAAGATTTTACAGAGGGATAAATTGAGACCCACAGAAGTTCATTCCATCCACCAGTTAGTTACTGAGTGCTTATTATGTGACCTCAGCAAAAGCTCTGCCCTCACAGAGCTTACAGTTTAACTGGTGGAAACTGTTGGTAATATATATATATTTACACACACACACACATATATATTTAAGTAATGTATTTGGTAGTGATACATGGTCTGAGGAATGAGCAGAATAAGGGAGTAGAGAGTTGAGGAAAGAGGAACAGTGATCAAGGAAAGCTTTGACATGTTAATATTTGAGCAGGCCCCAGGAAGAAGGTAATCATCTTCTCCAAAGCAGTGATGAGGTGCTGACCTCTAGGGTATTTGTGTATTTGCTCAGTTTGTTTGATTTGTCCATTTTCTCAATTCCAAAGTTGTAAACCTTGGGGTTATTTGCTGGTAGTTGAACTTCTACCATAAAGTTGGACCATAGAGTTGGACCATAAAGAAAGCTGGACACTGAAGAACTGACACTTTTGAGCTGTGGTATTAGAGAAGACTCTTAAGAGCCCCTTGGACTGCAAGGAGATCAAACCAGTCCATCCTAAAGAAAATCAGTCCTGAATAGTCATTGGATGGACTGGTGCTGAAGGTGAAGCTCCAATACTTTGGCCACCTGATGCCAAGAACTGACTCATTGGAAAAGACCCTGATGCTGGGAAAGATTGAAGGCAGAATGAGAAGGGGACGACAGAGGATGAGATGGTTGGATGGCTTCATCGATTCAATGGACATGAGTTTGAGCAAGCTCCAGGGGTTGGTGATGGACAGGGAAGCCTGTTGTGCTGCAGTCCATGGGGCTGCAAAGAGTCGGACATGACTGGGCGACTAAACTGAACTGAACTGAACTTCTGTTTTCTGAACATTCTTGACTATCTTGCAATAGTCTTTTTGGGCCCTTGAGATCTGATCATCTCCAAAGGAGCCAGTTCCCAGCCTTCCTGAGTCCCAGGAATGAGTCCATTTCCAGAGCACACATAAGCATTTAGGCACCATTTGGGCACCATTATATTGCTCTATGATTTCAGGCTGACGTGTGGAATTCAGCATCAATCTGATATATATCATTCTCCTTCAGAGTTCCTATTACAGTGCAGCACAGATCATTAGAATAGGAGTGATGGCATTTTGACACAGTCAATTTTTATTTAAATGGGATGAAATGAGACTTAGTCCAGCTCTTCCTTTAAAAGTTGGTACAACAATCTACTGAAGCTTTTAGATGAATTGGAATCATTTTTTCCTCCAATAACAAGCAGGAGAAACACTCATCCATTAATATAATGACAATTGAATCTTCTGTCTCATTTTAGAGAGAGCCATCGTTGTCCATGATCAACTACTAAATGGATGTTTTGATCAATAATTTTTAAGGACGGATAATTATTATGCTTCAATCAAACTCATCATTATCTGAGGATGGATCCAGGGGTCAATTTCTTCTAGTTGGATACATCAGAATGAAGCCTTTGAAAAATAAAGTGTGTACTAAATGTCTCATTTCAGAATCAGAGACTTGCTAATATTTAGGCTAAAAATCTCTGAGTAAGGTTATTTCCTTCAGGATTTAAACTACAGAAACCTGGGGCTTCAATGAGTTACTAACAAGCATGTTAGTACTTTGGATGAATCCAGAGCTTCTATTTACATCACTCCTGACAGGCAGCAGTTACAAGATAAAAGAATTAAACTTCATAAATTTTTATATAAACTGGTCTGGAATGGGTCTCAGAAATTACAGATTTAAAATTTCAGATTTTGTGGTAATAATTTTGGTAATTTTTTTCAGGAAATTATGTATTTAGTTAATACCCAAGTTACTGGTTGCTTGTGGTTGAAAATTATATGTGTAAGTTGATACAAAGTCAGAGTGCATTTCCAAAAACAATGGTGCTATAATAGTGTTAAAAAATGGAAATCAGCTTATTTAAAATTCATTAAATCTATATGAAAATTAGTTTAGTTTGTTTAATCCATATGGAGACAAATCATTTTAATTTGCAATATGAGTTTCTAAAATATGTTACTGCAGGTATTGTATCAAATGATAAGCTATTAAAAAGCTGCCAGAAAGCTACTAAAAATTATTGCAGATGGTGACTACAGCCTTGAAATTAAAAGATGCTTGCTGCTTGGAAGAAAAGCTTTGACAAACCTAGACAATGTATTAAAAAAGCAGAGACATCACTTGGTCAACAAAAGTCACAGCTATAGTTTTTCCTGTAGTTATGTTCAGATGTGAGAGTTGGACCATAAAGAAGGCTGAGCACTGAAGAATTGATGCTTTCGAACTGTGATGCTGAAGACTCTTGAGAGTCCCTTGGACAGCAAGGAGATCAAACCAGTCAATCCTAAAGAAAATCAACCTTGAATATTCATTGGGAGGATTGATGCTAAAGCTGAAGCTCCAATACTTTGGCCAGCTGATTCTAAGAGCATACTCATTGGAAAATACCCTGGTGTTGGGAAAGATTGAGGGCAAAAGAGAAGTGGGTGACTGTGAATGTGATGGATGAATGGCATCATTGAATCAATAGACATGAGTTTGAACAAACTCCGGGAGACAGTGAAGGACAGGGAAGCCTGGTGTGTTGCAGTTCATGGGATCACACAGAGTCAGACATGACTTAGCAGCTGAACAACAACAAAAGCTTAAAAGGTTTGGGGTTAAATTGCCAGATGAATCCTAGCTGCTAGTTGCCAGCAACATGAATTTGGGCAAGTACTTACCTTGATGGCCACAGTTTATACAACTATATAAAAAGGGTAATAATAAGAATAGGTTTTTAAGAATATAAGAATAGGTTTTAAAATAGAGATTTTAAGTTCCAAATGTCACAGCACAGTGCCTAGTATTAATGTATGTAAACAGTCCATAAATTATAAAAATTGGTCAAAGAGTTAAGATTTCATCATAAACTAAAGCATTTCAGGACTTCCCTGGTGGTCCAGTGGCCAAGACTCCATGCGTCCAGTGCAGGGGACCCAGGCTTGATCCCTGGTCAGGGAACTAGATCCTACATGCGAAAACCAAGAGTTTGCATGCCACAACTACTACCCACGTGAGGCAACTAAGACCTGCCATAGTCAAATTAAATAAATAAATAAATAAATATTAAAATATAAAGCATTTCATCTTCCTGCTATTGTGATACTGTCATGAGAAACTGCATCACGAGTGGTCTGTTAATTCTTCGGTGGGCTTGTGTCAGGCCCTCATCACAGTTTGGTTTTGGCAGAGCAATTCCTTGTAAGAAGGCAGCATGTGACTAAGAGGGTCTGGGAACATGGCTCCCCATCCCCTTTCCTCCTGAGGGCATCAGGAAAACCAGGAGGAAATGTTGGTGGGACATGGAGTGTGGCTGGAAGAACTTCCAGCCCCTTCAAATCACACAGGATTGATCAAAAGGCCACAGGTCCATGGGCTTTCTCTAAAAGTTTCTTTGGGGGTGAACTTCCTTGTATTTGTCCCCAGTTTGGCTGGCATTCACCTCTTGTTCAACTCGTGGGCATCTTGGTGGTTTCTGGTTCCTGTAGATGAGCACTCTGTCCCCACCTGCCTCAGGCCAGCCTCTGCACCTGCTGTCACATCACACCACCCTTTGGCTTTATTCAGCCAAGTTGCAGATCCAGGGCAGAGGGAGTGGATAGAGCACTGGGTGAGGGGCAGGTACATAGTGGAGACTGGGGGGTTCATGCCGGTGCTCATTTCCTATCCAGAACCTGGGCTGCCCTGCCCATTTCATTCATAGGCACCTTCTTAGTCCTTTGAAGAATATATTTCCTCCTTCTTTCTCAACTGTCTGTCCTCTGATCCTGCCTCCCTCAGTAACCATGATGATAGCACCTGAGTAGGGGGAAAACACAATGGCTTGAGGAGTCCATTTCATCTTCATACTTCTGTGTAGGATCTACTCCTATACTCAGCTTGGCCTGAGTGAACCTTTCAGAAGTCAATGCAAGAGACACTAGACAAATGATAAAACAAATAGATTTTATTACATATTACCTATAAAATATGGGGGCTTCCCAGGTGTTTCAGTGGTAAAGAATCCACCTTCCAATGCAGGAGACACAGGTTTGATCCCTGGCTTGGGAAGATCCCCTGGAGGAGGAAAAGGTAACCCACTCCAGGATTCTTGCCTGGAAAATGCCATGGACAGAGGAGCCTGGCAGGCTATAGTCCATGGGGTCACAAAGAGTCAGACACAACTGAGCAACTGAGCGCACATGAAATAAATAAAATAACATGTATATGTTGCTATTCAGTTGCTAAGTCCTGTCTGACTCTTTGCAACCCCAGGGACTGCAGCACACCAGGCTTCTCTGTCCTTCATTATCTCCCAGAGTTTGCTGTAAGTCATGTGCATTGAGTCAGTGATGCCATCCAACCACCTCATTCACTGTTGCCCCCTTCTCCTGCCCTCAAGCTTTCCCAGCATCAGGATCTTTTCCAATGAGTCAGCTCTTCACATCAAGTGGCTAAATTTTTGGAGCTTCAGTTTCAGCAACATAAACAGTATATGTAATAGTATATAAATGATACATACCAGTAAAAATAAAAATATGTATACTATATAGAGAAGTGTTCTTTTTAAGCTCATTATATTTTTCTAGAGGAAAACAGAAGGCCCATTAAGCTGAGTATACGTTGCTTTACCTCCAAAAAGCAACACAAATCTTCAGTAAAAGGTATTATTTTTGTCACCCATGTTATGGAGAAAGAAAACTCTGTTTGGAAACAAGCACAGCATCAGATGGTCTATTGATATTTGTGGCATGTGAGGCTAAGGGCAGTGTTTGTTCTTATTCACCCCATGAGTTGTAAGGATAGGAAACAGTCTAGTAAGTATGAAATGAGAAGAATCACCTGGCTGAATCAGCCTTCTGTCTTTGTGATTATAAAGCAGAGTTCTTCCAGCTCTGTCTTCAGATAGAATTGGGGCAAGGGACTGTAGCAAGGGACAGGGATGGGAAGGTGGTTAGGAAGGGGCAGCCAGTTGCTTTTTTTAAAAAAAATTATTTATTTATTTTTGGTTGCTCTGGGTCTTTGTTGTTGTGAGTGGGCTTTGTCTAATTGTGGTGAGCAGTGGCTGCTCTTTGTTGCGATGCACAGACTTCTCATTGCGGTGGCTTCTCCTCATTGCAGAGTCCAGGCTCTAGGCGCAGAGCCTTCAGCAGTGCCGCAGGAGCGCTCAGTAGTTTCGGTGTGCAGGATCCAGGGCACGTGGGCTTCAGTTCTTGTGGTGCATGGGCTCAGTAGTTGTGGTGAACAGGCTTTAGTTGCCTGAGGCATGTGGAATCTTCCCGGACCAGGAATCGAACTCGTGTCCCTTGCATTGGCAGGTGGATTCCTATCCACTGTACCACCAGGGAAGTCCTGGCCAGTTGCTTCCCACTGCTCGTCTTTACCAAGTGGCTATACACCCAGTCTGTGTTTTAAAGATCTGATTTTCCTTATTTATAGACCAGATCATCTACAGTGTCTGGATGTCTGGAAGGAAGACATCACCAATAGCCAGGTTTTTCTGGGTGGGACAAAATCTCTATATGGAGATTTATTTTAATTCCTAAATTTAATTCGGGACTTCAGCCCTCACTACCCCGAATATCTCCTCCCCTGCTTTCCTGTGACCAGTGTCTGTGCCCTCACAGACCCCTTTGGAAACCTGCTGCTAAATTAATCCCTGGGTGGCACCCAAGAGCCAGAAAAAAAAAAAAAAGATGGATCGAATTGCAGACACTCTCTAATACACATATTTTAACAATTTCCTCCGTCCTCAGCAAAATTATGCTAATATTTTAGTTGAGTTTCCTCAAGTCTGGAACTCAAATTAAGTCTGTCTGTTTCATTTTTATGATAGTACTTGAAATCACTTGCAGACAAGGGGTTGTTGGGCCATGAGATTTATAGTGGTGATGCCACAAAGGTCAAACACATCCTGAGGAAGAGGAAAGCAATCTGTAGAACCAGTGTTTTCACTGCAATAAAGTTTATAGCGGCATTAAGGGAATAGTTACAAATCAGTCGAATGGTGTTGATTTCATTGAGAATAAGTATATTTACACTTGTAAGCTTTCTCTCAATAATATTCTGAATGTTTCACACAATGGGGTTAGTGAAGGTTGGATCTTGGCATATTTCACAAGTGACAAAATTTGTTTTTCTTTTTTCCACCCATCTTTCTCCTTATTACTTTCACAAAATGGGTTTATAATGGCTCTGGAGGGGCTGAGTAAATGTTCAGCAATTTTCTGAGATTTCCAGCAAAGTCAAAGATGCTGCAAAAGCTTTGAAAGCAAAATGATTACTTGTATGTGTGTGATAAAAGATGAGATCAATCCAGAGAAACAAAATGTCCCTAATACTAAAAAATGCTTCTTTTTAGGTAATTAGTAATTAGTTCTTACTGCAGCTAATTTTGTATCATTAGAGTTTCTCATTGGACATTCAAGTCCAATTTAAAGGGCAAAACACAACTACCCCAACCTACATGAGACCTACAAAAATTATTTTTATGATCAGCACAATCATTAAAAAGCTTCCTTCTGCTACTCTATGTTACAGCACCCAGTTTCCTTCATAGAGCCAAGCACTATTACTTTTTGTAGTAAATTGTAAAATAATTATGTGATTACGCTATTGTTTGTATTAATTGGGCTATCATTACATGATTATCTTACCTGTTGCTTAGTTCCTTACTTGTTGTCTATCTTGTTTGTTAGATTGTAAGTCCCACAAGGCCAAGAACCTTGTCTTATTCCAAATCAGAGTCCCAAGGCTTGTGACTGTATTGGGCACTTAGCCCTCAAAAATATTTATTGAATTAATAAATGAATATTGCTATATTCTCAGGATTCTTCCAGATAATGAAAGCGCTTTCTCACCACCAAACCAACTCTGCACAACAGAAATATTTTCTAACTCTGTTTGTATTCTAGAACCTTCTTTTTCTATTGTGTTTTTATCCCCTAAGAGCTAATATGTCTCTAACAGACATGGGGGAGAAGGAAGAGGTGGATCTTATTATCCATGTTTTATAAATGAGAAAACTGGGGCTTCAGCCCAGAAGTCTAGTAACTATAATTTGTTGACAAGAAATCATAAACCACTCCCTGAAGCAGTTCTCTCTGAACCAGAGCGGAGTTGCCTGTCTGCAAACTACAAAAATCTGTGGGGCTCTTGTGGGTACATTTTATTTTCCCATGATTACCTCATAAATACATTTGTGTTTAAGTATCTTTCAGTCTCGATTGTAATAGAATTTAGCTCAACCATTTTAAGGTCATATAAAGTTTGGCCACTTGAAAAAACAAGTAGACCAAAGAATAATACATTAAATGGTGAATTTGATATGTCTATTAAGTTAGACTGACCATGTGTATATCTGTATTCCTTCTTAAAAACAAGTTTTCCTTTTTTTAATTATAAAATGAAAACATGCCACTGTATTGAAATATAGAAAAGCACAGAAGAAAGTTAAAATTACTTCAGTTTTGTCAGAAATTGAATTATATCACTTTTTACTCTAGAAACAAAATGTTTTAGAGAAGTTCCATGATGTGAAACAAGTCTAAACCTGTGACCTGAGAGTCAAGTTCACCTCAAACTCATGATAGTGCCAAACAAAATGATGAAAAGATCAAACAAATGAAAATCTGGTAGGAGTGGCTGACCCCTAATGTTTACAAATATTTGTGTGTATGCATACGAGTGTGTGTGTGCATATTATTTGTGTAGGGTGTGTACAGATGGGAAGATTTTGGCTTCCTTTAAGAAAAAGGAAATAGCCGTTTAGATTTTCTTTCTTTTTTTTTTTTTACTGTATCTGATACTCAAAAATGATTTCAACAGCTACTTCCTGAAAGATGATGCTGTGAAAGTGCTGCACTCAATATGCCAGCAAATTTGGAAAACTCAGCAGTGGCCACAGGACTGGAAAAGGTCAGTTTTCATTCCAATCCCAAAGAAAGGCAATGCCAAAGAATGCTCAAACTACCACACACACTTGCACTCATCTCACACGCTAGTAAAGTAATGCTCAAAATTCTCCAAGCCAGGCTTCAGCAACATGTGAACTGTGAACTTCCTGATATTCAAGCTGGTTTTAGAAAAGGCAGAGGAACCAGAGATCAAATTGCCAACATCCACTGGATCATCAAAAAAAGCAAGAGAGTTCGAGAAAAACTTCTATTTCTGCTTTATTGACTTTGCCAAAGACTTTGACTGTGTGGATCACAATCAACTGTGGAAAATTCTTCAAGAGATGGGAATACCAGACCACCTGACCTGCCTCTTGAGAAATCTGTATGCAGGTCAGGAAGCAACAGTTAGAACTGGACATGGAACAACAGACTGGTTCCAAATAGGAAAAGGAGTACGTCAAAGCTGTATATTGTCACCCTGCTTATTTAACTTCTATGCAGAGTACATCATGAGAAATGCTGGACTGGAAGAAACAAAAGCTGGAATCAAGATTGCTGGGAGAAATATCAACCTCAGATATGCGGATGACAAAAGCCTCTTGATGAAAGTGAAAGTGGAGAGTGAAAAAGTTGGCTTAAAGCTCAACATTCAGAAAACGAAGATCATGGCATCTGGTCCCATTACTTCATGGGAAATAGATGGGGAAACAGTGGAAACAGTGTCAGACTTTATTTTTTGGGGCTCCAAAATCACTGCAGATGGTGACTGCAGCCATGAAATTAAAAGACACTTACTCCTTGGAAGAAAAGTTATGACCAACCTAGATAGTATATTCAAAAGCAGAGACATTACTTTGCCGACTAAGGCCCGTCTAGTCAAGGCTATGGTTTTTCCTGTGGTCATGTATGGATGTGAGAGTTGGACTGTTGAAGAAGGCTGAGCACCGAAGAATTGATGCTTTTGAACGGTGGTGTTGGAGAAGACTCTTGAGAGTCCCTTGGACTGCAAGGAGAGCCAACCAGTCCATTCTGAAGGAGATCAGCCCTGGGATTTCTTTGGAGGGAACGATGCTGAAGCTGAAACTCCAGTACTTTGGCCACCTGATGCGAAGGGTTGACTCATTGGAAAAGACTCTGATGCTGGGAGGGATTGGGGGCAGGAGGAAAAGGGGACGACCAAGGATGAGATGGCTGGATGGCATTACTGACTCGATGGACGTGAGTCTGAATGAACTCTGGGAGTTGGTGATGGACAGGGAAGCCTGGCGTGCTGCAATTCACGGGGTCGCAAAGAGTCGGACACGACTGAGCGACTGAACTGAACTGAACTGCTGTGTGTCTTTGGCTAAATTACCTCACTTTCTGGATCTCGGGTTCTGCACCTAAAAAATAGAAGTATGGGAAAGGGGTGTGTTGGCTGACCTGCTTTTAGAATCACCTGAGGGTACATGAATGATGAACAGTATTGAAATAATACTGCATGAAAGAAAAATACTTAATTTCCCAGAATGGAAGCCCCCTGAGAGCTGGCTTGTGTGTGTATTCACACTGCTGCTGCTGCTGCTGCTGCTCTTTAGTTGCTAAGTCTAGTCTGACAATATTTTTCGGCCCTATGGACTGTCCATGGTTTTCCCAGGCAACAACACTGGCGTGGGTTGCCATTTCCCTCTCCAGGGGATCTTCCCGACCCAGGGATCAAACCCGAGTCTCCTGCTTGGCAGGTGGATTCTTTACCACTGAGCCACCTGGGAAGACCATCAATACTGCACAAGACAGCAAAAACCAGTCCCACTAGTTATGAAAATCTGGTCTCAAAGCTAGTATCATTCTGAAATCTAAACTGTAGACTCTTATCAGTGAGACTGTTGGGCTTTGTTGCTCTGATGTGAACAGAAAATGATGACTGATTAAGAGGCAGGTAGGGAAGTTTGTGAGAACCCTTTATTCTATATGCTATTTCAACAAGCATTGGCCAATCTTGGTGTTGTTCAGTGTAAAGAGCATCACCTATAAAGCACCAAGGACATGAAGAGGAATAAAATGTATCTTACATCTTGTGGGGGAGATGGATATTGATCACAGCTAAGTTTATTCCAGTGTAGCACACCCTCCCCTCCCAGGTATAAATAATATAAAGGGAAACATAGGAAAAAGGAATGGTTCTGCGGGACTTTTGGAGATCAGATGAGGAGGGAGGCCAACGAACGCTTGTCCACAATTGTCCTTGAGCCCGTGTTTAAGAATGGGTGGTCCAGTGGCTAATATTCTGTACTCCCATTGCAGGGGGGCTGGGTTCGATCCCTGGTCAGGAAACTAGATCCCACATGCTGCAACCAAGAGTTCACATGCCAAAAACAAAGACCTGGAGCAGCAAAATAAATAAATAAATATGAGAAAGAAAAGATGAGTGTGCAGGCCTCAATCAAATGGATAAGTGGAAGAGCACATTTCAGGCAGAGGAAACAACAGGAACCAAAACTCTGAGGCAGGATACTGTGCTGCTTTCTGAGAAAAGTCCAAGTCGTCAGGATTGCTAGGGTACAGCAGGTTGCACACTGCCAGTCAACGGATGGGAAATGGTTCACCAACATGGTGGCAGAATGAATAAAAATTACTCTGCCTAAGGTCAGAAAGAAATCAGGAGGTTGCAGAATTAGAATAGCTGTCTCTTTGCCTTTTCTTAAAGAAAAGCAGATGATCTGGCCACCTTGGACCCTCCTTCTTAGAGGCAACAGTAGATGGAGCCAGCCAGCCAGTCCCTGCCCCATCTTGGACACATGGACCTTCTCCAGTTCTCCCCAGCCACCACTCAGGCATCACGTATCTGTTCATTTCCCTGGACTGCTTCATCCAGGTGTGTTAACCTAATGAGCCTGCTGGCAGATGAATCTGTTACCTGGGGTGAAGGGTAAGGGTGAGGCAGGTGGGGTGAGGAATTACTTTGGAAGATTAGTTAAGAGTCAGATTTGAACTTTGTTCAGTGGTTAGTGTAGCCTCATTAAAACTATCCAAATGTGAGAATTACATGAACAAAATTACTTCCTGACAACTTAAGCGCCACCTTTCTACAAACTGATCAATAGGCTGCTTCCTCTACCTCTTCAAGGCTAAGCAAATACTTGCTCAACATACACTATGTGTGAACAATAGACTGGAGAATGCACATGGGTTTGGGTTGTGTCTTGGCTCCCCACTCCAGTATTCTTAGGCTTACATTGTGGCTCAGCTGGTAAAGAATCCTGTAATGCGGGAGACCTGGGTTTGATCCCTGGGTTGGAAAGATCCCCTGGAGAAAAGGCTACCCACTTCAGTATTCTGGCCTGGAGAATTCCATGGACTGTGTAGTTCATGAGGTCGCAAAGAATCGGACACAACTGAGCTACTTTCACTTGGGATATTTTCAGGAATAACAGGAAGGAAGAATACTACACATGAGAAAAAGACCTACTGTAATTTCTCAAAATAATCTAGTTCTTGTTATAATTTCAGTATTCCCCAAAAATATCTTTGAGGAACAAAATTTTAATGTTTTCAAAGACAATGTAAAAATGTAGAAATAAAGACTAAAATAATTTAAAATTTAACAGTATGCCCCAGATAATATTTCAAGCTACAAATAACACAATAATTTACTTTGTGCTCAGAGCATTAGCATTATTTTCTCAGTTTACTGGATACTCTTGACCTAATCTGACCTCAAACTGATATCAGTTACAATGCTGATATGTAGAGAAAAATAAGGATACGTCCAAAAGAGGGAAAAAATGAAAAGTTTAGAAAAACAGAAATAAAGAGGCCAACATTCACTGTTGGTGTGCTATTTGAATATAACTTGTGAGTTCTAGCTCTGCTCTGGGAAATTCACTTGAACTTGCCTTCCTCATCTTCAAAATGAGGATGTGTTCTTAAAAATACAGCCTCAAAATCTGTACCTCAAGCTGCAGTTTTTATTCTGAACCCTCAGGACTGCTGAGTGAAAGAACTCATTGATACTTGTATTTCAAGCAAAGGAAAAATAAGATTTACTTTTTTATTAGGGCTAAGCAGACACTGAGGAAAGTGACTAGCTTTTTCTGAGAAACTTGTGCAACCAGGGGCGGAGTGGGGGAGCAAAAATTGAAATGATGACACGCTTGGGGCTGACGCGCGGGGATGACCCAGAGAGATGTTGTGGGGAGAGGGGTGGGAGGGGGGTTCATGTTTGGGAACGCATGTACACCTGTGGTGGATTCATGTCAATCTATGCCAAAACCAATACAGAATTGTAAAGTAAAAATTAAAAATAAATAAATGAATTTTAAAAAAAATATATATATATATATAAAAAAAAAAAGAAACTTGGGAAAACAGAAAAACAAAGCAAGTGAGTTCTCAAGGTCATGCAATTAAAATTAATTAAAGTTTCTCCATCTTCTCAGCAAACACATAGTACCCCAAGAAGGTGTAACTACCAGGTACCCTCCATGGGCAGTTTGAAAATATAAGGCATTTAGCAGCTATGGAACCTTTATTACCATACTCTGTAAACTACACACTCTGGAAAATAATCCTATTAGAATTAGGAAACGGCCAGACATCCCAATCAGAAGTCCTAAAAGGCAAATACTTGGGTTTTATAAATAAGTGGACATGAATAATGCCAAATAACTTTTGGATAAGTATCTACTGCCTTTTATACGTTGACTTCTAGAAAAAAGTGTAAGAAACAGAGCTTTAGTTTTGTCCAAGAATGAAATACAGTGTGTTGAAAATTGCTTCAGCCAATTTCAGGAACTCCCATAAATTTTTCCATTGTGTCTCTCTTATTGGATTGTCAACAGTAATAACACTTCATATTCAAGATATATTCTCCCCTCATAGAATTTATCAATGTAGTAGTTTCCCTCTCCCAATTACAGACGAAGTGTGAGTGAAAAATGGAAGGCAGTTTTCAGAAAAAAATCAATAAGGATGACATCTTCATTATTTTAGTAATGCTGCTTTATGAATATTAATGTGATTGTAAATCGATCCAAAAAAAAGTCATGAAGAAACAGCAACTTGTAATTTTGTGGGAAATATTCTCTTAAAGCATAAGAGAGAAGGGAAACCATTTTATCAATAAAGTTCAAACCTTTTAATACAAACTATGACTTATTTTTCAGATATAGGTTTTATTTTAGGCTTGTGTTTCTGAAAATATAGCTATTATACAATTATATACAACTATTATAATACATACTTATATTTTAAGTATTGTTGTGTATATTACATAAGTATTATGTGCTAAGTTGCTTCAACCAGTAGTCATATCTGACTCTTTGCTACCCCATGGACTGTAGCCCACGAGGCTCCTCTGTCCACTGGACTCTTCAGGCAAGAATGCTGGAGTGGGTTGCTATGCCCTCCTTCAGGGAATCTTCCCAACCCAGGGATTGAACCCGGGTCTCTTACATCTCCTGTGCTGGTAAGCAGGTTCTTTACCACTAGTGCCACCTGGGAACCCTGTAAGTATTATAATGCATACATACAAGTTATAAGTTCCCAAAGACTATGTCCATTTGTCCACTATTACATCTTTCATGTACTGTATTCTAACATATAGTTTTGAATAAACAAATCAACTAAAAATAATGCTGTATTGGTTTTATGACTTTTAAGTACAGTCTGTTCAGTTCAGTTCAGTTCAGTCGCTCAGTCGTGTCTAACTCTTTGCAACCCCATGAATCGCAGCACGCCAGGCCTCCCTGTCCATCACCGTCTCCCGGAGTTCACTCAGACTCACGTCCATCGAGTCCGTGATGCCATCCAGCCATCTCATCCTCTGTCATCCCCTTCTCCTCTTGCCCCCAATCTCTCCCAGCATCAGAGTCTTTTCCAATGAGTCAACCCTTCGCATCAGGTGGCCAAAGTACTGGAGTTTCAGCTTCAGCATCAGTCCTTCCAAAGAAATCCCACGGCTGATGTCCTTCAGAATGGTTGGATCTCCTTGCAGTCCAAGGGACTCTCAAGAGTCTTCTCCAACACCACAGTTCAAAAGCATCAATTCTTCGGCGCTCAGCCTTCTTCAACAGTCCAACTCTCACATCCATACATGACTACAGGAAAAACCATAGCCTTGACTAGACGGACCTTAGTCAGCAAAGTAATGTCTCTGCTTTTGAATATGCTATCTAGGTTGGTCATAACTTTTCTTCCAAGGAGTAAGCATCTTTTAATTTCATGGCTGCAGTCACCATCTGCAGTGATTTTGGAGTCCCCAAAAATAAAGTCTGACACTGTTTCCACTGTTTCCCCATCTATTTCTCATGAAGTGATAGGACCAGAAGCCATGATCTTTGTTTTCTGAATGTTGAGCTTTAAGCCAACTTTTTTGCTCTCCTGTGCTTTCATATTTTGTTCTGTGTTTAGAGTACTAAAATTACAATAGAATTTTTTTTCCTTCTTCCCCACTCATTGGTCACTCCTAACTCGTCTTGGCTTCCTCCCAGTTCCAATCAGTGTTACATTCCAGTGATTTAACATATGAAATGCAAAGCTTAGATTGTCAGAATTCACAAATTCTAAATTTGTAACTTATGAAAATTGTGAAAATGACAGTGTTAGTCGCTCAGTCGTGTTTGACTCTGTGACTCCCCAGACTGTAGCCCACCAGGCTCCTCCATCCATGGGATTTTCCAGGCAAGAGTACTGGAGTGGGTTGCTATTTTCTTCTCCAGGAGATCTTCCTGACTCAGGGATTGAACCCAGGTCTCCTGCATTACAGGCAGACTCTTTGTCTTCTGAGCCACTAGAAAGGCTGATCTATGTATATTAGAGAGAAGGAATGAATTTTCTAGATTTCTGCATGAATCTCATGAGCTATTTTATTACCTATTCTTTAGCTGGTTGTTCTGCAAAACTCTCAAACTTCTCCTAAGCTCAGAACCATCATGAAGGCACTCCCAATTTCTTGTATTTTTGGACTTTCTGTATAATTTTTTTACTAAGACTATTAATTCTTTCACTTTGATTTGCCCTTTATCCTCCATTTTTGCTGCTGTTACCCTGGTCCCCCATCACCTCATCAACAGATATCTCTTGTCCAATGCTTCTGGAGCAATCTGATAGAATGTTCTGTTGACCACACTTACACTGGCTTTCTGGCTTGAACTCCATTCTTGTTGCCACCTCTCATATCAGTCCATTCCAGCCCATTGTTCATACCACAGATTTTTATTTTCCCAAAACCTTGTTCAGATTCCACTTCTGGAGCCATCCCCAAATGCCAAATCACTTTTTTATTCATTTATTCAGTACATTTTTTGAAAAATTCATTTATTTGCTTTTGGCTGTGCTGGGTCTTTGTTGCTGCACGGGTTTTCTCTAGTTGCGGAGAGCAGCAGCTACTCTCTAGTTGTGGTGCCCAGGCTTCCTGTTCCTGTGGCTTCTCTTGCTATAGAGTATGGACTCTAGGACATGCAGTCTTCAGTAGCTGCAGCACATAGGCTCAATAATTGCAGCTCCCAGGCTCTAGAGTACAGGCTCAGAAGTTGTGGTGCACAAGCTTAGTTGCTCTGCGGTATGTGAGATCATCCTGGACCAGGAATCAAACTGGTCTCTTGCATTGGCAGGCAAATTCTTCACCACTGAGCCAGCAGGGAAGCCCTATTCAGGACATTTTTAATGGAATGTCAACTATGTTAATACCACTGTCTCAGCAGATATTTCCATAAATGAATGCAACATAATGTCATTTGTTTGCTCTTCATTTTTTATTAATTTACACCTTCCTCTTACTCCAAGAAGAATTCCATTCAGCTTATGTAGATATGAGAGAAAAACAAAATAAAAACAAGTATTTAAGGTAAATGGAATTTATCCAGAAAATGTATCCTCCCTCTTCACATTTGATAGAGTGCAGATTTGATAGGAAGCCAAGAAAAAAGATACATCTATTTACAAGATTCAGAAGATGTGTAAGACTAAACTTGGACAATAATCAAAATGCATTTCTCAGTAGAAGAATAGAGGTACACTATTTTCCTCTTGAGATCACAAAAAATTTCTTCTGTAGGTCCTTATCAAGAAAACACATACACTAAAATAAACAATGCCCTCAATAACACCTTTGCAGCTCGTTTCATAAGGTTCTTTTCAGGAATGTACCTCACTATTTGAAAATTATTTAACACCAAGCAGAGACTCAAAACAGCACTTCTAAGAGCACAGTTAACCACACAAGTTTTCAAAACATGTGCACAGCATAACACTGATAATAATAGTGATGACAATTATAGCTGTTTGGCTTTTATTATACATCAGGTACAGTGTGCATCACTTTACATATATTGTTTGTTTAACGCTTACAATGACCCCACTGAGGCAGACATAATTCCATTGCAAAAGTGAAAGAGTGCTTAAGGAGCTCAGCTATGAATACTCAGTAAGTACTGTTCAAAGATAAAACGCTGCCATCCCATTAGAATTGCCTTATGGCTCATCAGTCAGCCCTCTCTACCTTGAGGTTTTAACCTATCATTGTGGATTAGTCTGCCTGTTTTAAGTAAAAAACAAATGAAATCTTACAGAATGCATTGTTTGGTGTCTGGTGTCTTTCACTAAGTACTGTTTGTGGAATTCATTCATGTTGTATATAGTTGTAATATGTTCATTTTCATGCTGTGTAATTTTCCATTATATGAATATACCACATTCATTTGACCATTACACTGTCTTAGCCGTTTTTGTCCTTTCCAGTTTTCAACTGCTGTGCATATCTTGCTATCAATGTTCTTATACTGAATTCTTAGTTCACAAGTGCCCACATTGTTATGGTTTAATCAGTCCAAGGTAGAACGTCTTTCGCTCTAATGGATGACGCTGCACAGTCTCCCTGTGTGGCTGCCCTCTCTTCCTTTCTGCTGGTGCTTGCATGTTTCATCTACATCAGCTCAATTCAATCCAAGCCATTTTCTAATGAAAAGATCACAACCGAAGTCCCACCAAAGCTTTCCACTTTTTCATAAAATTGTAGCAAGTCATGACTAAATTATCTTTGAAAAAAAAATTTAGTACCCTGAAGAAGTAAGGGTGACATTTTGTTCTATTTTAATTATAGGATGTGGTGAATGAGCTACTGCATGCCAATTGCTGTAGACAGGAAGCCCTCTCAAAAGCTCCTTGACACCCCCTATCAGACCAAAGCACTAAGATTTCTTTGAACTTGAATTTTAAGTGCCTTGAAAAACTGTAATCTTAATTAGCTATGACACATAAATTACTTCATTTTACACCCACAACCATTAGCATTCAGAATTCCAAGTCAGAGTTTCTGAGTTCTCAGATTAATATGTGTGCATGAAGAGCTGTTATTGCCCCGGGAAGGAAATGTCTTCCACTCTCAGTGAAAAGGTATAGAATGGAAAGTGATGTTTTGCACTTGGCAGATTTCATGGAATTTATCAAGAAAATTGCTTGACTATTAGGTAATGCTATCCCCTCCAGCATTTTAAAGAATGATTATTCAATTTCAACAAAGATATATTAAGTTTCTCAATCAAGGTCCATGTAGCGCATCTGGGACGTTTGCAAGTTTTCCACGAGAATATTTTAATTCTGTGTTTTTATTTATTTAGATGATTATCTTTAAAAAATTAGCTGAACCGTCTTTGTCTCACCTAGTCTTTGCATCTCAGCTTCAGGGCTTGTGTTTGTTCAATAGTGTTGGCTACCATTGTATTCATTCTGAACGTCAGGCTAAGAAGAAAAGAGGAGAACTTTGTATGTCAGTGTGGTGTTTAGACATGTAGTTTTAAAATAATTCAAATATATTTTAAATAATGGAAGAATTCAAGAATCACATAGCACATGTTAATTAGGGCAGGCCAAACTCAAAAGATCTCAAAAGAATTTGTGCTAGTATCTCATACCATTTTCAACAAAACAATGTTAAATTAATAGTATTAATTTGAATTTTATGGGTTTCATCTTATAAATATATTCTTATTTTTAGATATGTAATATTTATAGAAATACAGAATTTAGATTATTTTCATACACATTTGAAATGTATTAAAATCATATAATAAAAACTTGGGGTCTGTTAGAATTGTTTTCCTTTAAAATGGACCTTTAGGGTTTTTTTAAGCTGAAAATATGGTTCTAAGAGATCAGTAATGAGAATAGCTAATATTTGTTGAGTTCTCTACTTGCATTGTTTTTTAATCCTTTTGAGTACCCTATTACATAATGGAGTACGGTGAGGTATGATAGATTGATGGTACTGGTGGTTGTTTAGTCACCATCATGTCTGACTCTTGTGACCCCCATGGAATGTAGCCCACCAGCCTCCTCTGTCCATGGGATCTCCCAAGCAAGAATACTGGAGTGGGTTGCCATTTCCTTCTCCAGGGGATCTTCCCAACCCAGGGATCAAACCTGGGTCTCCCACATTGAAG
Source organism: Oryx dammah (assembly GCF_014754425.2). NCBI lineage: Eukaryota > Metazoa > Chordata > Mammalia > Artiodactyla > Bovidae > Oryx > Oryx dammah. The sequence continues at coordinate 47,222,817 of NW_024070203.1, read as the reverse complement.
ACATATTCTTTACCATTCGAGCCACCAAGGAGCCCCTGGGACTACTACCAAGCTATAGAAATAAAAACCGTATGGTGCTAGCACAAAAACAGACACATAAATCAATGAAATAGGACAGAGAGCCCAGAAATAATCCCACATATTTATGTCAATTAATCTATGACAAAAGGGGCAAGAATATACAATGGAGAAAGGACAGTCTTTTCAAAAGGTGGTGCTGGGAAAACTGGACAGTAACATGCAAAAGAATGAAATTAGAACATTCTTTAACATCATATATAAAAATAAACCCAAAATGAATTAAAGACCCAAATGTTTGACCAGATACTATAAAATTCCTTGAGAAAAACATAGGCAGAACACTCTTTGACATGAATCAGAGCAGTAATTTTTTTGAATCCATCTCCTAAAGTAACGGAAATAACAGCAAAAATAAATAAGTGGGACCTAATTAAACTTAAAAGCTTTTGCATAGCAAAGGAAACCATAAGCAAAATGAAAGACAACCTACTTAATGGGAGAAAATTTTGTGAGTGATATGATCAATAAGGGATTAATATCCAGCATTTATGAACAGCTCATATAACTCAACATGAAAAAAAAAAAAACCCGATTAAAAAATGGGCAGAAGAACTGAATAAACGTTTTTTTCAAAGAGGAAATGCAGATGGCCCACAGGCACATGAAAAGATGCTCAGCATCACTAATCATCAGAGCAATGCAAATCAAAACCACAATAAGAGATCACCTTACGCCTGTCAGAATGGCTATTAACACAAAGAACACACATAATACATGATGCAAGGATGTGGAGAAAAGGGAACCCCAGTATTGGTGAGAATGTAAATTGGAGCAGCCTTTTTGGAAAACAGTATGGAGGTTTCTCAAGAAACTAAAAATAAAACTACCCTATTAATTGCATTTTTAAATGTAAAAATCTTAGAGATTTGTGTTTATATTTTCATTATAAATGACATTTCTACATAAGAGCTTTAAACAGACTTTCAATATTAACAACCCTGTATTAACTGATGTTTTGTATATCTGGTATACAGTATTTAACACAGTATTTAAAAGCTAGTAAGTTATAGTAGATTTCTTCCATTTCCTAGATATCATATGTATATTAAATTGACTTCTCTTAAACTCAACTGTGCTTATAACAGAGCAGGAGACAGATGAAATGTTTATTGCTCATTAATAGTTTTATTTTGTGGATAGAGACAATTATCTATGTAATTAGCCACCCCTAAAATTAAGAAACCATGAAAAGAAAAAGATTGTATAATATATATTAACTCATCCTTGGCACACAAATAGTTACCAACTGTACTCAAAACAATTATTTCCTTAATTTTTCCCTGTATACTAAATATAATGAGGTAGTATAGTGTATATGATTTTTTTTGGTGATAAATATAAAAACATCTATGCTGTGTATAATTTTTGCTTGAAACTAAAACATAGACTTTAAAGTTATTATTTAAATACCCAGAAGATTAAAAATATTATCCACTTTGGATCTACTTAAGCTTGTCATATTTAGTATACACAGCAGATCAGAACAGCTTAGAAATGTAAACTCTTCTGTACTCAATTTTTCTCATCCAAACAGCTACTTTGGATGAGGTCTGTACTATGCAATTTCTATTTAAGAGACACCCACACTTAGCAGACATTATGAGTATCTTGTATCCTTCAAAAGAGAATAAAACACAGTCAACAGACATTTTAAATAAATACTGGTCTGTCCGTTGATCCTCATAACAGCCTGAAGGATATTTATTATAAACTAGGGATCTTTCACATCTATATTGTTTAAATGTTTTTGATATTACTTTTATTAACAGCAAAGTAACATCGAAACATATGCCTTACATCTGCAAGAGCATCATTTTTTGGATGTAAAACTACTTTGTTCATTTAGAATTCTTTCACAAGCAGGAGGTCAAGAAAAATAGTCTGACAAGATTAATGAAGCTGATATTAAACTATGCATGAAAATCAGAATTATAAACATGCTGTGCTTAACAGACGATCTTAACTGATAAAGATTTCACCAAACACTGTAACCTCTTTCTTTTCCTAAACCCGACCACTAAATATGCCCAGAATGGTGACTGCTTAACTATTAAAAAGCAGTTTCGCTGAAATCAGACCTGAGAACATGCTATTGACTCATGTCTATCTTGTACAGGTTGAAATATTTGTCTGTAGATCTATAGCCTCATGATTCTACCTACTCTTGTTACACAGACACTTCCTCTATCCTTCGTATGGTCATATTTTACTGTCCTTGACAACTCATTCTGGAGTGAAAAATACCCCTCTTGTTGAAGGATGACTATCTGAGAAATGATCCAATTATTTATTAAAGATCTTTTTAGTGCCTATCACATATCAACACCATTCAAAGCATCAGGGAATCAAAATGTAAACAAGACAACTCTTGCTTTTCAGGAATTCCAGTGGAACAAAGGAATTAACCAACCTCTGTGTTAGCACAGGAATAGAAATGGGTACAAAGTCAAGGCAGTGGGTGGGGGTGGGAGGCGTGGGGATGAGGAAAGGGTTTTGCTTGTGGGGAGAAGTTTTCTTAAGTTAAGAAATATGGGAGCTCTGGTTTGAAAGATGAATAAGAGTTGAGCTTTCAGTCAAGAACAGGGAGAATGAGGGGCTTCCAGAAAGTGGGCACCGTAGGTGGAAACGCACAGAGGCATAAAGTAGCTTGTGATATGCAGAGTATTGTTAGTGGACTGGTATGGCTGGAATATAGGGTGCAAGGGAGTGAATGGTACAAGTTAGGCAGTAGAGGTAGACATGTAGATACATAGATACATAAAGAGATATGTTGTATTCTAACGATTCTAAGATGCATGTGCTTTCACATTTTAATATCCCTGGGATCAGGGTGTGTCTCTCACATGATGATGTCTTGCAGTCACTGTGATTTGGGATGTTGTTGTTATTGCTGGTATAGAAGCTCAATCATGGTTGTTCCAGGTTTCATTTGAGTTAATATGCAACGTGCTGGGTTAATGTCATTCAAATTTCCTATAAAAATTACCTATAATTCAGTTTTGAAGCAAAAAGGATTATTGTTTATGCAGAAAGGCACATAAACAGAGTAGCTTACATTTGATATTAGAGAAGCAAGTAAATCTGAAAAGATTCAGTAAGTATAAATTAAGACTGCTGGGTGATAAAAAGCCTAATGCCACAATTTATTTTTTTTTAATGCCACAATTTAATTGGCATATTTTTCTTTCAAAATAGTACATAAAGTATGAATGTATCTTCTGATCAACAGTATGTTATGTTGGATGATGTATCAATTATTAATAATTGAGTGTAGGAATACTCTGTGCTTATTATTGTTAGAATCAGTTTTATTTTTTTTTGTGAATAAACTCCCATAATGTATAAAAGAATAGTTTGCTCCTATCTCTCCAAAGAATGGCAGTTAGGTGTTGTGTTGTTAATTCTGGGACTCTGCCCTATGAGAAGTTATTATTAAATTTGGCATTTGAATGAGGTGGGCAGTCCTGAGGACACAAAGAAACACACACAGAAACATACACACACACACACACACCAGTTCTTGACTTCATGACTTAAGGGTAAATGGGACCCATGGACTCTGCAGAAACAAGGCAGATGGAAAGGTATAGGGTCTTACTTCTAGGTCATCTGCAGCTTTGCAAACAGGTGAGACTTCCTATAGGAGCGGATGTGCAAATCCACGTGGAGGCTGGGTCCAAGTTCCAAGACCTCATCAAGTGCCCTGGAGGCCAAGCTTGATATGGAATCAGAGGAGTACTGGTCCTTGAATGGACCACACAGACCTAGACAAGGAGTGTCTTCAGCATGAATAGGAGGCCTGATGTCCAGAGGCTCCTCTTCCATGCAGCTTCAACTGTTTAAGTCTTAGAATCTTATGACAGGTCAAAGGGGGAGGCATGAACTATGAAGTGTGGAAGATTACAAACACCATTGGATTTTTCAACAATCTTGGGGGCTGAAATTTGTGTGAGTGGATTATAAAAATAAAGAAATATGGCACCTCATTTGAGCATCAAGCATAACTGTATTTCTGTAACAACAGGCCAAAGAATTCTGAAAGCAGAGGGAAAGATTCATTGGGATTAAATTAGAAGAGTGGATTAATTATATCTTTAATATCTTCAATGTTGTCTGGCAGCAATCAAGACAAAGAAAGTGGGGAAGATAGAGTTGGAGGTTCATCATTCAAGTAGGAGGTATATGTTGCAAACAGATGTGGGAGAGTTAAGCATCTGGAATAGAGCTATGGAAGGAGGAATGTTTTAAGTTTGGAAATCTTCAAAGAATTCCAGAATCACAATTCAGTGGCAACTGATTACTCTGATGATACGTAAATCTGTACTTCTTGCAAGTTATTACTTTGTCTAATGAAGCTGGATATTAGTTATCAGCTGAAACACATTGCTTGTCCCATCCTGTGACAAAATCAGGAATTCCCCTTAATGTGGAGGGTGTATGGTCAAGAAATAAGCTTTTAACCAACCCTAGTCATCAGGTAAGATGAACATTAAGAAAAAGCAACTGTCCTTTCTTTCTGGCCCGTGAGCCAGAAGGGTGCAGCCACATATCATATAGTTGGATGTTAGAAACAATCACATCTTTTTGCAAAATTTATACTCTTGATTTTGTAGCCCTGTGTCCTGGCTTTTGTTTTCTTCTACCGGGCTTAGATTGTCTTAACCCTTTGGCTCCAGGTAAGTGGTAAGGATTATACCCAAAGTATAATCTCCCTAATCTTAGGTTCAGCCTTGTTGAAACACAATCCCTGTTCTAATCACATGCCTGGTAACTGGCTAAGCCATCCCAACACAGGTAACACCCCTGCCCCTTTCCGCTTCATGTTGGGAGGAGAGGAGATAGACTGAATCAGCCGCATGTTCATCAAAGAGGAGTTTGGCAGGCAAAATCTGGCTTCTAAGGGAAGGCCTGCTGATTTTAGATGGGCAAGAGTCAGTAGTCTTCACACATATTATGTAGATTTTCCCCCAAGAATTAGACAGAATCCCCAAAAAAACTGATGAGGGGGAGTTCATTTTAGAACTCCAGAGAATTAGTCAGCATTAGGAGAATAAATTCATGAAGGGGATGAATTCACAGAAGGGGACTGGAAACAGGAAGATGGAGAGGGCTCTTGTCCTAGGGAGAAGTTAGGAAACTCAGCCAGGGGCTAGACCAGGCATCACGGAAGAATGCCCAGGATAGCAAATCAGGGAAAAGGACTAATCACTGAACCTTAAATATAAAACCAAAACACAACATTCCACCAGTAAAAGGTTGAAGAAGTGAAGTGAAGTGAAGTCGCTCAGTCGTGCCCAACTCTTTGCAACCCTGTGGACTGGAGCCTACCAGGCTCCTCCCTCCATGGGATTCTCCAGGCAAGAGTACTGGAGTAGGTTGCCATTTCCTTCTCTAGGAGATCTTCCCCACCCAGGGATCGAACCCGGGGCTTCTGCATTCCAGGCAGACGCTTTAATCTCTGAGCCACCAGGGAAGCCCCAGTAAAAGGTTAAGGTTACACTAATTATCAAGGGTGACGTGAGCTTGAACAAGAATAAGGAGCTAGAACCACTGAACTATCTTCTATGTCATCTTCACTGTCATCACAGATAACATTTATTAAACTTTGCCTTGTGCTAGGGCTTCTTCCCTGGTGGCTCAGCTGGTAAAGAATCCGCCTGCAATGCAGGAGACTCCAGTTTGATCCCTGGGTTGGGAAGATCCCCTGGAGAAGGGATAGGCTACCCACTCCAGTATTCATGAACTTCCCTGGTGGCTCAGATGGTAAAGAATCTGTGTGCAATGCTGGAGACCTGAGTTCAATATCTGGGTTAGGAAGATCCCCTGGAGGAGGGCATGGCAACCCACTCCAGTGTTCTGGCCTGGAGAATCCCCATGAACAGAGGAGCCTGGCGGCCTACAGTCCATCGGGTCGCAGAGTCAGGCATGACTGAGCAACCTAAGCACACAGGCACACACAGAGACATCATGCCAAGTGTTACATACATGCTATTTCATTTAAACTCTGAGGGAAATACTGTTAGCATGCTGACTTTATAGCCGAGAAAATTGAGGCACAGAGAAGGTAAAGCACTTCCAAATGGAGTGACAGAAGAGCCTCCGAGAAAGTGAATGTGGACGCATTTCTCACACTGTACGCTAGGATAAATTCCAAACACTGCAGATACTTAAATATCAGACTTAAACTATAAAACTATTAGAAGAGAAACAGGTGAATTCATGTATATTCAATACCTTGCAGTGCTTCAAAATCCAGAAATAATAAAGGAAAATATAGATGAATTTAATTACATCAAAATAAAGCTTCTTGACTAGCAAAGTAGATAGTAAACAAAGTGAAAAGGCAGAGTCAAACTGGGAAAACACTTGCAACTTATAACCCAGAACAGGAGATACCCTAGTTTATAAAGAGCTTTCAAAAAGGGAGAAAAGGGAGATGGAAAACTTTATAGAAAAATAGGTTGGAAATGCAAACATAAAACACGCAGAAAATGATACTCAAATTGTTTCTTAGCTATATGAAATTAGACACAAATACAAGAAGAGAAATGGAAATTAAAAGTATACTGAGACTGGCAAAAATCCAAAAGTTTAGCGATATATTCAAATGTAAGAGCATGCATACATTTCTGGTGTGAATGCAAATGACATAACCATTTGGAAAGAAACTTATAGTCCAGAAAAGTACATATTTACTTTACCTCTTTGATTCAGCAAACTCACTTTTAGTAATCTATCCCATGGGCCCAGTGGAAGAATACAAAAAAGAAATGCACAGGGCCATTTACAGTCGGATATTTGTTACAGCACAAACTAGAAACAAAACCAGCTAAACATGAATGGGGAGGCTGGTAAGATACATCAAGGTGTATGCTCACAATAAAATGCTATGCAGCTGTAGCAAGTGAGGAAGTGGGAGATAGATCTGAACCCAATTATGGACTGGATGTATGTCAAATGCAAAGAATAAGACAGAGAAAATGTGTGTGTATGTACCTACTCATCTATAAAGTGGGCAACTGTGCAGGCCAAATAATCATCACCCCAATTATGTCAAGGTCCTCATCCCCAGAAGTTCAAATCTGTTACCTTGCATGGGAAAAAGTATGTTTCAGATGTGATTAAATTAAGGATCTTCAGATGGGAAATTGTCTTGGGTTATTCAGGTAGGCCTGGTGTAATCCCAAGGATCAAGATGAAGGCAGAAGAGGGGAGTCAGAAGGAGATGGGACTACTAGAGGTTGCTGAGAGAGATGCAAGATGAATGACTTTGAAAGTGAGGAAGGAGACCCCTGGGTAAGGAACGTGGATGGCCTCTAACAGTCATCCTTTCTTCAGAGAGCAAGGAGATAGATTTTCCCACAGAACCTTAAGAAAGGCACACAGCTCTGCAGGCAAATTGATTTTTTCCCAGTGAAAGCTGTCAGTCTTCTAACCTACATAACTATAGAAACCAGATTTGTGTTGTTTTAAGCCACTAAGTTTGTGGTAATTTGTTATGGCAGCAATAGAAAACTAATACAGGAAAGAAAACATAAAATGAAAAGAGTGGTTGCATATAGGGGGAGGGAGGAAATAGGGTGGGCCTGTCTGGGATAGAAACTAGACTTATTTTATAGGTTTGACTTGGACCATGTAAATATTTTAATCTTAAAAATTTTAGTAAAAAAAAAAAGTCTATAAAATAAAAATAAAATGGGATAAAGTCATTGGTAGCACACCACCCAGCATTTCAAAGTGGCTTTAAAAAATAGTTATTTGGTTACAATCTTTTAATATGATATATCTTAGAAGAAAAACTTTTGAAACTGCCAGAAAAAAAAATCTTACACTGTTTTCATTAATCATATGGTTGGTAGTAAAATTTAGTTATTATTTTGAAATTATTGTGGGTATATTATGGGAGAAAGCAAATGAGATGTATTTGATATTCTAATTCTATAATTCTGTGTCATCAGAACTCAGATTCTGGGCATGGAGTAAAGGAGATTCAGACTTAAAATCAAAAAGATTAAATAAAAATCTTCCAGTCCTGAATTTGGATTGGAAGTATCATCTAAACTTGTGATGAATTTTGTTTAAAACAGAAATTTTCCTAGCATTGTTTGCTAAAAAAGACCTTAAAATAATGACCAACCCAGTAGCAATGAACACTCTTAGTTCCCAGATTATAACCTCCAAAAACAGTTTCTCATTAACAGGAACATTCAATGGATATTTCAATGATTTTCAGATTTTGGAAAGAAATGTATATGAATCTGGACCAATTATTATACTACATTGCAATGAAACTATAAAAGAAGACTAAAGTCATGTCAAAAAACACAGGAATCAACTCAAAAAATTACCTACCGATCAAAAATGGGTTAGGATAAATAAGGATAATAATTGCAATCAGATGAGGCATTTCAAGTACATTGAGATATATGAATTCTTAAACTATTGTTGAACTGTGCTCAAGTATCACCTCTTTATTTCAAACACTGGCCTTTCAAATTCTGGCCTTTCCTGTGCAAACTATATTTATTATTGGAAGTCGCTCAGTCGTGTCCAACTCTTTGCGATTCCATGGACTATACAGTCCATGAAATTCTCCAGGCCAGAATACTGAAGTGGGTAGCTGTTCCCTTCTCCAGGGAATCTTCCCAACCCAGGAATCGAACCCATGTCTCCCTCATTGCAGGTGGATTCTTTACCAGCTGAGGCACAAGGGAAGCCTAGGAATATTGGAGTGAGTACCCTATCCCTTGTCCAGCAGATCTTCTAGACCCAGGAAACAAACCAGGGTGTCCTGCATTGCAGGCAGATTCTTTGCCAACTGAGCTATCAGTAAGTCCCTGATACAGTTTTATATGCAAACTATATGCATATGCATATGCAAACCATACCTTGGGATAACCCAACAGTGGATGAGAGAAAGTTTCTCTTTACAGAGACATTCTAGTTAATAAATGAAGGAGGAATGACAGATTTCAAGTATCATCATTTTGCAACTCCTAATGCATTAGTGGGCTTCCCTGGTGGCTCAATGGTAAAGAACATGCCTGCCAATGCAGGAGACGTGGGTTCGATACCTGTGGGAAGATACCCTGGAGAAGGAAACAGCAACCCACTCCAGTATTCTTGCCTGGGAAATCCCACAGGCAGAGGAGCTTGGCTGGCTACAGTTCACGGGGTCACAGAAGAGTCTCACACAACTTGGTGACTAAACAGCACAACAATGCAATGAATCGGTGGAGCTAACTAACCACACAAAAGAGAGAAGCAGAAATTGTGTGTCTGTTGATGGACGAATACAACACCACTTATGAAGTACTCTCACCAAAAAAATAAAACAACACACATAAAGAATTTTAAACTGAACAAGCCTCTGGATCCAAATACCAATTTATAGGAAATTGAATAAATGAACCTGTTAAATGATAGCACAGTTCTGTACTAATCAAAATTTAGGTTATAGAAAACTACAGGACGCATAAGCCAGTTTCTTCAATATGTAAATTTAAGGGAAGAAATGTGTTGGAGAAAAAAGATAAATTACCAGTGATCTTAGACATTTTGACAAATTGCAATGTATGGATCTTATTTGGATCTTCTTTTAAACAATGTTTTTAAACAATTATGAGGCAATTAGAAATATGAGCATTTACTGGATATGATCATATTAAAGAATTTTAAATTTTGTTAGGAAGACATTACAGTTAGTTTTTTTTTTAAGAGATCTTGTCTCTTAGAGATGAATATACTGAAATACTTACTGATGAACTCATACTGTGTTTTGGATTTGCTTCCAAATAATACCAGGAGAAGAAAGGATGGGGGTAGAGAAGAAACAAGATTTGGCCATGAACTGGTAATTACTGAAGTACAGTTATGAGTACACAAATATTTCAGAGTCTGTTCTGTTACTTAGTACATATTTAAAATGTTTTCTATTATCAGAATACTTTCTTTTTAAAAGAAATATATGTACATATATGTGTATGTATATTATAACTTGCACAAGTTTCATAGCTTGTAAGGAATGAAATTGAAATTCAATTCAATTCTTGATCTGATGCTGATTTCCCTACTGTTTTCATTAAGTACACTGTGCTGATATTTCCTCAATGTCTGTTAATTCATTTGACCTCACCAACTCACCCACTACAGACTCCAAAAGGAAAAGAACACCTTTCCTGATGTAGTCAGTGTCGAATTGTGGAAGAACTAGGGCTGGCTTTGTGGTTCTGCCGCTGGCCACCCACAACTGCTGAAAATCAGGTGATGTCTCCATAGAGAAAATACATTCTAACCCCCATGGATCCCAGTAGTTGATCTACCATGGCCCAGATCTTCTAGTAACAGTAGCTAGACAAGTGTGAGAATAAAGACATAACAAAGTAATGTCTGCAGCTGGTTGTTGTGGTCAGTCGAGTGCTCTTTGTCATCCATGGAATTTCCCAGGCAAGAATACTGGAGTGAGTTGCCATTTCCTATTCCAGGGGATCTTCCCAACACAGGGATCAAACCTGCATCTCTTGCATCTCCTTGGCAGGGAGATTCTTTACCACTGTGCCACCTGGAAAGTTTGTCATCTGCAGCTGGTATCAGGGCTCAAAGCTCCACTGATCTAATTCCACTATTTCAGAAGTCAGCATTGGAGAGGGAAACTGGGGAAGGTTTAGAGTCCACAGTGATAAACAAAAACTGTAGGTTTTTGGATCAGAGATGTGTTCAAAGAAGGCAAGAGTATAAATAAGGGAGCTGGAGACAGGGAACCATCAGAGCAAAGTAGGAAGAGATGGATGAGCCTGATCCACAGGTGGGAGTTATTTACCCTGATTCCCTCTGTCCACCTGTTAGGGGTAGTTGAGTCAAGCACGAAGGCCTGTAGACAGAGAACAATAACATCAACACAATCTGACTGAAACAGTTGCAAAGGGCCTAGACTTGGTTCAGAGACTTCTTGAAGTCCTGGCTCATTAGTGTAGGTATAGAGGGTACTAACTATTAATTATAAACCTAGAATTGTGAACAAGTAAAATAAAATCTGCCTGCAATGTGGTAGGAGAAGGAAATGGCAACCCACTCCAGTATTCTTGCCTAGAGAATCCTATGGACAGAGGAGCCTGGTGGGCTGCTGTCAATAGGGTCACAGAGAGTCTGTCACGACTGAAGTGACTTAGCATGCATGCATGCAGTGGAGAAGGAAATGGCAACCCACTCCAGTATTCTTGCCTGGAGAATCCCAGGGACAGAGGAGCCTGGTGGGCTGCTGTCTATGGGGTCACACAGAGTCGGACACGGCTGAAGCAACTCGTCGGCAGCGGCAATGCGGGAGATCCAGGTTTGATCCCTGGGTAGGGAAGATCCCCTGGAGAAGGAAATGGCAACACTCTTCAGTATACTTGCCTGTAGAATTCCATGGATAGAGGAGCCTGATAGGTTACAATCCATGGGGTCACAAAGACACAACTGAGTGACTAATAATTTCACTTTCAAAATGAGCCAAATTGTGAAGGAACCAGGGTTGGCCAATAGGCCAGATCAATAGGGGGAAAATATCTAAGGACTCAGCCTGTCCTCATGTAAGAGCAAAAATATTTGAATCAAAAGTTTGAGAATTAGCAGCCACTGATTCAGATGCTGGCTCTCATGACATAGTTTGGCATGGTATAGAACAAACACCTGGGTAATTGAAATTTTGACTTCTCTCCCCCTTGTACAGCAAAGAGATCAAACCAGCCAATCCTAAAGGAAATCAACCTTGAATATTCATTGGAAGGACTAATGCTGAAGCTGAAGCTGCAATGCTTTGGCCACCTGATACGAAGAGCGGACTTACTGGAAAAGACCCTGATGCTGGGAACGATTGAAGGCAGCAGGAGAAAGGGACGACAGAGGATGAGATGGTTGGATGGCATCATCAACTCAATGGACATGAGTCAGAGCAAATTCCAGGAGATGGTGAAGGACAAGGAAGCCCGGCATACTGTAGTCTCTGGGATCACGAAGAGTCAGACATGACTGAGCGACAGAACAACAACAATAACCTGGTTGTTTTGGTCTTTTGGAGGATAAAATCTCACTAAATCATGTAGTCAAGAATTGGAAGGAAAAGCGACATGACAATGAATCAGAATGCAGACCAGATTGCCTGCAGTAAGAGAAAGAGGTCCTTGCTAGGAGTGTGGTTTGTGGACCAGCATGAGCATCACCGGGAAAGCATTGTCTAGCAGCCTCTCAGACCTACCACCAGTCCTACTAAATTAGACTTCATTCTCACTGCTTCTCCCTCAGGTGGTTCACGTGAAATTGATGTGCGAAAGCTCCTCTAGAGCATTTGGCACTATTACTACCACCATCATAGCTAACATTTATTTAGCATTTGGCTTCCCTAGTGGCTCAAATGGTAAAGAATCTGTCTGCAATGCAGCAGACCTGGGTTTGATCCCTCGGTTAGGAAGACCCCCTGGAGAAGGAAATGGCAACCCACTCCAGTATTCTTGCCTGGAGAATTCCGTGGATGGGCTATAGTCCAAGGGCTTGCAAAGAGGAGGACATGACTGAGTGAGAAACACACACATTTAGCATTTACCATATGCTAATACTGTTTCTTCACATGAGTTATTTCAACAGGACTATGTGAAGAAATTGCTATCATTATTCCCATTTTAGAGATGAGATAACTGACATCCAAAACATTTTTAAACTGGAAAAGGTACATGGCTTGTAACTGGTGGATCTGGGATTCAAGAACCCAAAAGTATGAACCTTAATTACAATTTTGTTATCCTCAGAAATGGTCATACTCATGAGTAGAAACCCCACTGATGCCATTATGTTTGATTATAAAGAATGAATATATTCCAGAGACAAATGAAAGAAAGACGGCAGGAGAAAGATTAATCATCACCACTAAAGAATTTTCAAAGTAAGACCAGATTTTAAAAAACAGTGAAGTCGAACAGATCACCATAAAAACTGTTAGATGTCTTTTTTTATTGATTATTACAACATTAAAAGAGTCCTTGTTCCACAGAAATATTTATCAGGGAGAAAAACAAAATTACCATTTTAGGTTTCATCTGTTTTTGACAAATACTTAACTGCCCTTAGCCTGGCAAAGATTTTCCCTGTTGTCCCAAATGAAAACTGACTAAATTTGACATGAGTTTAGAATTAATCCCTACTGTAGTTAGGATTTGCTACAAAGCAGCTGTTTCTTATTCTCATTGCTTGTGGATCATGTGCTGATTATGACAGACTTATTAGATGTCTTCAGGAGGCTATCTGTGAAGCTGTTTCTGGCTGTTTGTGAGTAGTTCCTGAGTTTTATCACAAAATTTCTGCCTGATTCTCTTGATCTAGGGGTGGTTTATATTAGGTAACCAAGAGATAATAATCAGAAAGAAATGGCATGTCTCAAAATCTGAAACAGGGCTATTTTAATCAGTACATTTTAATTTAAATTACTTTTAGCTTATTTTTCAAAGGGAGATCCCAGATTTCTGGCGTTTATAATTCTTTCCCTTTAAAATAGGACTTTGAAGTGTGGGCAAAACACAGACGATTGCTGCATCTGCATGATACAATCCTAGGTTTTTAAAAGAGGATATTCAAGTCAAAATGACTTCCTGCCACTGTCCAAGGCAACTCAAAGTATCCCAAATAGTGCTGTCCTCCATCACAAGCTCATCTGCAGGGAGGTGCTTTTAAAGGTTTCTTCTGGTTCCCAAACCTTTTATCTTGCTTTTTTCAACTCCCTACCACTAACTTTTTCACTTTAAATCCTTTCTTGTTTTCTTCCTCTACGAAGGACTTAATTTAGACTGTCCCCACTTAACTCACTAAGATGGTAAAGAATCTGCCTGCAGTGCAGGAGACTTGGGTTCAATCCCCAGGTCAGGAAGATCCTCTGGAGTGGGGAATGGCAACCCACTCCAGTATTCTTGCCTGGAGAATCCCATGGACAGAGGAGCCTGATGGACTATAGTCCATGGGGTTGCAAAGAGTTAGACATAACTGAGCGACTGACACTTTAGCACAGAGACACCACTTAACTCAGGGAGGCCCCCACATATTACAGGCACTTATTCTCCACTGTTTCTTTCATTGCATCTTGATAGCATTTTACTTTTTGTTGTTCAGTCTGTAAGTCATGTCTGACTCTTTGCAACCCCATGAGCTACAGCACACCAGGTTTCCCTGTCCTTCACTATCTCCCTGAGTTTGCTCAAACTCATGTCCATTGAGTCAGTGATGCCATCCAACCATCCCATCCTCTGACATCCCTTTCCCCTCTTGCCCTCAATCTTTCCCAACATCAGGGTCTTTTTCAATGAATTGGCTCTTTGCATCAGGTGGTCATGCATTTCCTTACAAGAGGTGAAAAAACATGTTTGGTTAGTGGAGGCCACTACAGCATTTCAGTAGCTTCACTCCAGTTGAGCTGACCACAACCCAGTTGGCCTGGCTGAGACCTTGTCCCCAACTCAGTACATGTGCTCATAATTCTCTCCTTTTTCTGGTAGGGTAGTTCCAACAGAGGTCACCTAGTCCAATGAGGAGTGGGAATTATTTGCTCCAAAGTCTACCCTACAGGCCTGAATATTCCCATAATCCATAGGCACTATGAAGCTAGAACAGACCTGGGAACCCAGTTGGTTACAAGTATGTGGTAGATCTCGCTTACTTGTTTATGTGCAATTACATTTTTAAAATTTTAATGAGGTATAGTTTATAGGCCTCAGATCTTAAGTTTACACTATGAAAACACCCCTAACAAGTTTGAAATACCTTCTTGACAAAAATACCAACTTCATCTTTAGTATCAAGGATTGTCCAAAATGGTACCACAAATCTGTTAATATTCAACATATTTAGTAACCTGCTGCATAAAATTGTGTATCAGTTCACTTCAGTTGCTCAGTCATGTCTGACTCTTGTGACCCCATGAATCGCACCATGCCAGGCCTCCCTGTCCATCACCAACTCCTGGAGTTCACTCATACTCACGTCCATCGAGTCAGTGATGCCATCCAGCCACTCATCCTCTGTCGTCCCCTTCTCCTCCTGCCCCCAATCCCTCCCAGCATCAGAGTCTTTTCCAATGAGTCAACTCTTCGCACCAGGTGGCCAGAGTACTGCAGTTTCAGCTTTAGCATCATTCCTTCCAAAGAAATCCCAGGGCTGATCTCCTTAAGAATGGACTGGTTGGATCTCCTTGCAGTCCAAGGGACTCTCAAGAGTCTTCTCCAACACCACAGTTCAAAAGCATCAATTCTTTGGGGCTCAGCTTTCTTCACAGTCCAACTCTCACATCCATACATGACCACTGGAAAAACCTTAGCCTTGACTAGACGGACCTTTGTTGGCAAAGTAGTGTCTCTGCTTTTCAATATCCTATCTAGGTTGGTCATTGGTCATAACTTTTCTTCCAAGGAGTAAGCGTCTTTTAATTTCATGGCTGCAATCACCATCTGCAGTGATTTTGGATCCCCCAAAAATCAAGTTGACACTGTTTCCACTCTTTCCCCATCTCTTTGCCATGAAGTGATGGGACCAGATGCCATGATCTTCGTTTTCTGAATGTTGAGCTTTAAGCCAACTTTTTCACTCTCCTCTTTCACTTTCATCAAGAGGCTTTTGAGTTCCTCTTCACTTTCTGCCATGAGTGGTGTCATCTGCATACCTGAGGTTATTGATATTTCTCCCAGCAATCTTGATTCCAGCTTGTGCTTCTTCCAGCCTAGCATTTCTCATGATGTACTCTGCATATAAGTTAAATAAGCAAGGTGACAATATACAGCCTTGACGTACTCCTTTTCCTATTTGGAACCAGTCTGTTGTTCCATGTCCACTTCTAACTGTTGCTTCCTGACCTGCATACAGATATCTCAAGAGGCAGGTCAGGTCGTCTGGTATTCCCGTCTCTTGAAGAGTTGTCCACAGTTTATTGTGATCCACACAGTCAAAGTCTTTGGCATAGTCAATAAAGCAGAAATAGAAGTTTTTCTGGAACTCTCTTGCTTTTTCCATGATCCAATGGTTGTTGGCAATTTGATCTCTGGTTCCTCTGCCTTTTCTAAAACCAGCTTGAACATCTGGAAGTTCACGGTTCACGTATTGCTGAAGCCTGGCTTGGAGAATTTTGAGCATTACTTTACTAGCATGTGAGATGAGTGCAATTGTGCATTAGTCTGAGCATTCTTTGGCATTGCCTTTCTTTGGGATTGGAATGAAAACTAAACTTTTCCAGTCCTATGGCCACTGATGAGTTTTCCAAATTTGCTGGCATATTGAGTGCAGCACTTTGACAGCATCATCTTTCACGATTTGAAACAGCTCAACTGGAATTCCATCACCTCCACTAGCTTTGTTTGTAGTGATGCTTTCTAAGGCCCACTTGACTTCACTTTCCAAGATGTCTGGCTCTAGGTGAGTGATCACACCATCGTGATTATCTGGGTCGTGAAGAAAAGTTTTTAAAATACTTAATTGCTTCATATGCAATATAACTTCTAACATTTCTGCTCTGTAGTGGAGATTTATTTGTAAGGGATGATGAGAGGCAAAGGATGTTAGAAACACAAAAAATGTTTTATGAATGAATTAATCTTTTAACTTTTAATGGCAACTATGTGTGTTTAAAAAAATCTGCACATTACAGAATGCACAGGTCTTATGTTTTTATTTTGATCAATCTAAATCAGTTATACACCCTGGTAACCACCATATAAATCCATGTATAGAACATTTCAATCATATGAGATCCCCTTTTCCACTTTCTAGTCAATATCCGCAGCCCACAGACAACTATTATTCCCATTTTTATAGAGAGTCATACAGAAGGTACTCATCTGGGTTTCTTTTGTTCAGTACAATGCCTTTGAGATTCATCCATGCTTGTGTGTATTGGTAGTTTGTTCCTCTTCACTGTGGATTCCACTATGTGGATTCCATTGTGTGGATATACCATAATTTGTATATCAACTAATTGAAAACAGTGTCAGATTTTATTTTTTTGGACTCCAAAATCACGGCAGAAGGTGATTACAGCCATGAAATTAAAAGACACTCCTTGGAAGGAAAGTTATGACCAACAAAGACAGCATATTCAAAAGCAGAGACATTACTTTGCCAACAAAAGTCAAGGCTATGGTTTTTCCAGTAGTCATGTATGGATGTGAGAGTTGGACTGTGAGGAAAACTGAGTGCCGAAGAATTGATGCTTTTGAACGGTGGTGTTGGAGAAGACTCTTGAGGGTCCCTTGGACTACAAGGAGATCCAACCAGTCCATCCTAAAGGAGATGAGTCCTGGGTGTTCTTTGGAAGTAATGACGCTAAAGCTGATATTTCAGCTAAAGCTGAAGCTCCAGTACTTTGGCCACCTCATGCGAAGAGTTGACTCATTGGAAAAGACTCTGATGCTGAGAGGGATTGGGGGCAGGAGGAGAAGGGGACGACCGAGGATGAGATGGCTGGATGGCATCACTGACTCGATGGACGTGAGTATGAGTGAACTCCAGGAGTTGGTGATGGACAGGGAGGCCTGGCGTGCTGCAGTTTATGGGATCACAAAGAGTCGGACATGACTGAGTGACTGAAGTGAACTGATTGACAGATACATGGGTTGCTTCCAATTTTTCACTATTATAAATTAAATTGTAGACATCATGGGTAAGGCCTTTTGTGGACATCTGTTTTCATTGCTCTTGGGCCTATGAGTGGAATTGTTGAGTCACACAGTTATATGATTATTAGAAACTGTCAAACTGTTTTCCAAAGTGGTTATATCATTTTTTTTAACTTCCACTAGAGAAGGCAATGGCAACCCCCTCCAGTACTCTTGTCTGGAAAATCCCATGGAAGGAGGAGCCTAGTAGGCTGCAGTCCATGGGGTCGCTAAGAGTCGGATACGACTGAGCGACTTCACTTTCACTTTTCACTTTCATGCATTGGAGAAGGAAATGGCAACCCACTCCAGTGTTCTTGCCTGGAGAATCCCAGGGAGGGGGAGCCTCCCTCATGGGCTGCTGTCTACGGGGTCACATAGAGTCAGACACAACTGAAGCGACTTAGCAGCAGCAGCAGCAGCAAGGTTTGAGAGTTCTGACTGTTCCTTTTTCAATATTTGGTACTGCCATTGTTTTAAAATCTCAGCCGTTCTAGTGGGTGGGTAATATTCTCTAATATGGTTTTAATTTGAATTGCCCTCATAAATAATGATGTGTGCTTATTAGCATTCGTAGTCTTATTTGGTAAAGTGTCTTTTAGATCATTATTTTAAATTCAAGTTTCCTATCTCACATTCATAAAACTAATAGATATGCATTTCCTCTCAGAAATGCACTGAGAGATCCTCTGCTTGAACTCCTTGAAGCTACTTCTTGCTTTTTTAATGGAATTGGAATTGACATATTATATTAGTTTTATATGTACCATATAGTGATTCAATATTTTTATACATTACAAAATGATCACCACAATATCTAGCTGCCATCTTTTACCATACAAAAATATTACAATATTATTGACTATATTCCTTATGCGATACATTCCATCCCCGTGGTTTATTTACTTTGTAGCTGGAAGTTTGTACCTCCTAATCCCCTTCACCTATTTTGCCCCTATCCCCATTCCTCTCCTCTCTGGCAACCACCAGTTTGTTCTCTGTGTCTATGAGTTGGTTTCTCTTTTGTTTTG
Source organism: Oryx dammah (assembly GCF_014754425.2). Classification (NCBI taxonomy): domain Eukaryota; kingdom Metazoa; phylum Chordata; class Mammalia; order Artiodactyla; family Bovidae; genus Oryx; species Oryx dammah. The sequence continues at coordinate 47,204,045 of NW_024070203.1, read as the reverse complement.
TTTTTTAGATTCCCCAAATGAGTAAAATCATACAGTATTTGTCTTTTTCTGTCTGACTTTTTTCACTTTGCGTAATACCTTCTATGTCCATTCATGTTGTCACAAATGGAAAGATTTCATTCTTTTTCATGGCTGGTAATATTCCATTTATCTTGTATATTAAATATGAGATATATAATGTCACATATAATAACATATATCATAATTTCATATATCTCATATTTTTATCATTATATATATATATATATATATATATATATCACTTCTCCTTTATAATGGGAGAAACTTTGAATGTACTTTCCCCCACTCTCACTCAGATCCCAGTACTTTTCTACCCCTAGGCTTCCTCCCCTTTGACCCCAGATGTCATAAAACTGGCAGAGCCATTTGCTCAGGGCTCCTTCAAGAGTGAGCTGATGCCCACATCAGTATGGATCCAGCTGACCCTCAATTAGTATGCCCTTCCATGGGTAAGAGGGAGTTGGTGCTTTCTCTGGTTTTAGCCTCTTGCTTAGACCATGACAGGAAGTAGCAGAAGGCTTTACTTTTTCATTTTTGGCTTGTAACTTTAATTGGCTACTCTGACACCTGACAGCTTTCCTCACTCACTCCAGCTCAGTTGTGTTTTTAACAGAATGGCTTTCCAGAATTGTTTCCCAGGGAGGGAAAGGGGGTCAGGATGTATCCTCACATCAGTTGGTTATTGGCTATGGGCCACCCTCTGGGAAGGCAGGTCCCTATGGTGGGGGGGCAGAGGGGGCTGGGGAGGGGGGCAATGCCCAGTGAATGGCAAAGCTGTGAGGCATCAGCAGCCCATCAGCAGCTTGTGATGGCTTTTTGGCCCCAAGGAAGAACCTTTTTGGAACACCATCACATCAACTGGGCTTTCCCAGGTGGTACAGAAGTAAAGAACCTGCCTGCCAGTGCAGGAGACACAAGAGGTGTGGGTTTGATCCCTGGGTTGGTAAGATCTCCTGGAGGAGGAAATGGCAACCCACTCCAGTATTCTTGCCTGAAAAATTCCACAGACAGAGGAGCCCGGTGGGCTACAGTCCATGGTGGATGGGGGGGGTCCACAAAGAATCCAACATGACTAAACACAACACACACACGTGGTATCAACTAGAGTCACCTCTTGTACTGCCTAGATCTACTTTCCTCTTATAATAAGTTTACTATACCTGGGAACAGGGTCTCTAAAACTCTGATTGGGCCTATTTCCTGGGAAACTTGGGATTAAGAGGATGAACTGTAGACCCCTCAGCCATTCTAATTAAAACTGTAACTGAAACTCATCCTTCCTCCCCTTACCACCACCTCTGGAGTCCTCTCTGCCTTGGCAAGCACCTCTACTAGACTAAGCAGTTAGCTGGGGGGTGGTAATCCAGACTTTGATCTTTGAGGGGTCTGAGCCCCCGGTTCCCAAGTGCCTTACAGGCTGTGATGACTGTACTCATCCATTTAACACTAAAACTAGGCCCAAGAGTGCCAAGAGATATACTTGGTATTTTGCTGAATACCAGACATCTTCTCTGTTCCCCGTGTCTGAAGGCAATTCTCAGTGAGGGGCACATCTGTGAGCTTTCAGCTTTCAACTATCAAGAGTTAGGACATGCATTAACTGGTCCTGAGGCAGGGGTCTAATACCACAGTATCTACTGGAAAAAGAAGTCAGAATTTCCAGGGCTTTTCATGAATTCCAAAAATCTTAAGTTACTTCCTATTTTCATAACACTTTGTAGATGTTTAAAAGGTATATAATGAGAAATATTTCCACTTCTGACCAAGATGGAGAGACAAGAACCAGAATTACCCTCCTGCCTAAAACAACCAACACACAAATCTGACAACATATATAAAACAATTGTTTTCAAGACCCTGGACTCTAGGAAACAAATGATCTGCAGAGGGCCCTCCTCAAATATGGATCAGCACATTTGTGTGAAGAAGGAAACTGGGGCTGTGGAAAGAACCACCAGGACAGATTGGCAGCAACAGCATTCACAGAAGGTTAGGATAGTGCGGCCAACAGTCAGACTGGAAAACCTCATAACACATGGGCCATAAAGTGCTCAGAAGGGATTCCCTCAATAGTGGGGAATATTCATTGGAAGAACCAATGCTGAAGCTGAGGCTCCAATACTTTGGCCACCTAATGGGAAGAACTGACTCACTGGAAAAGACCCTGATGCTGGGAAAGATTGAAGGCAGGAGGAGAAGGGGAAGACAGAGGTTGGGATGGTTGGATGGCATCACTGACTCAATGCACATGAGTTTGAGCAAACTCTGGGAGATGGTGAAGGACAGGGAAGCCTGGCACGCTGCAGTCCATGGGGTCACAAAGAGTTGGAAACAACCTTAGCGACTAGACAACAACAATAGTGGGGAAAAATCAGCTGTAGAACAAACGTTCTTCTAGTCCTGACTAATGAATCTTAAATGCAAAAACTGAAAGGATCACACTGTTTCTAAATAATTTAATTGTATCTCTGAACAAACCCAAGAATGTTTACAGGCAGACAAAATACCCAGCACTCAACAAGGTAGGACTCACAATGTATGTTATATAATCAAAAACTAGCAGGCATGCAAACTGCCAGGCAGGAAAATAAGACCCATAATGGGAAAAATCAATCACTCTAAGCCAAACCAGAATAAACATACATGTTAGAACTAGTAAATAAGGATGTTAAGAGTGTTATAATTAACTGTATTCAGTATATTAAAAATTAAATAAGGACATGGGAGATACTTACAAAGACCCAAATCTAACTTCTAGAGCTGAAAACAATAATGTGTGAGATGAGAAATGCATTGATTAGGGTTAAGGAATGATTATACACTACAGTAGAAAAGGTTAGTAAACTTGAAGACACCACAATTGAAACTGTCCAAAATGAAAGACAGAAGAATTTCTAACATGAATGGAGCATCTGTGAGGTGTGGAACAACTTCAGACAGCCGTGTAATCGGATTAGGGATCCTCACTTGTGAAAGGAAGACAACAGAAGCAAGATTGAGTGGTTAGAGATCTAATGGTGATGCAGAGCTGAGAAAAACTTGGCCAACATGGCAGGAAGCACAGGGTTGAATGTGCCCATCAGAATGTTCTGAGTGGGGACTTCCCTGGTGGTCAGTGGTTAATACTTCACCATCCAGTGAAGGGGGTTCGGTTTCAACTCCTTACTGGGAAGCTAAGATCCCACATGCCTCTTGGCCAAAAAGCCAAAATGTAAAACAGAAGCAATATTGCAACAAATCCAATAAAGACTTTAAAAAAAAAAAAGAATGTTCTGAGTGATCTTTATAACCTCACATTGCTCACTCACTAGATCCACCCACCTCCCCCATGCCCCGGAAGTATATGATCCTGGGTAAGGGGTCTCTCTGCAGGAGAGAGAGTCCTTCGTCAGATCTGGAGCTGGAGGCCTTCAGCTGCTGCTGATCAACAAGACATTCCTTGAAGAGGAATCCTGAAGCAAACCTCCAGATCAACCACAAAGACCATGAGCTTCAGAGTTAGACGACTCACGTTCAAGACCTGATTCTGCCATTTCGGGTAAGGTCTTAACTTCTCTGTTCTTTGTTTCTCCAAGTGTATGATGGAGTTGGTAACAAGTGTTTCTACTTCGTGGGGTTATGTGAAGATTAAGTAGAACCCAACTGGGCAAGTGTTAAGGATTCTATAAATATTTGCTATGATTGTTCTCATTGCCTCATTTAATATTCCCACTGTCCCTACAAAATAGGTATTCTTATCTTCATTCTGCAAATAAGAAAACAGATCCTTTATTTTTTAATTTGGTCACATCCCTCAGCTTGCAAGATGTTAGTGTCCTGACCAGGGATTGAACCCACGCCCTGGGCAGTGAAAGCGTGGAGTCCTAACCACTGGGCTGCCAGGGAATTAATTAAAAGGTCAAGTAACTTCCCTAAGGTCACCCAGACAGGACTAAGTAGGATCAGAATCCTAACCTGGGTCTCTTTGAGCCCAAAAGTTACCTGTATGCTTACCTTTTTTATGGTGGTCATTATTATTTGTTTGTTGCCCCTGAATTATTTATGTAGACTGTATTTTGAGCTTTTCTTATGGCTAAGACTCAGCATAATCTACAGCATGGAATAGGCACTCAATAAATATTTGGTGACTTCTTTTACATATAGAGGGCTTCCCTGATGGCTCAGATGGTAAAGAATCCGCCTGCAATGAGGGAAACCTGGGTTCAATCCCTGGATTGGGAAGATCCCCTAGAGAAGGGAATGGCTACCCACACCAGTATTCTTGCCTGAAGAATTCCATGAACAGAGGAGCCTGGCGGGCAACAGTCCATGGGGCTGCAAAGAGTGACTTTCACTTCACTTTACTTATAGAGACTACTGAATTGTTCTACTCTTGATATGACTTTTTCTTTTTTTTAATTGTTCAGGGGCTGCCCATTCTACACTGATATCATAACCCAGATGAACAAAACTGCTCTGTAAAGTTAAATAAGGTGCAAACATTTCTGGAACTTTGTCCTCTGCCTTCCTGATGAACTTCAAGCACACAGTATAACTAAATTGATCTGTGTTTTTGCCACAACTATGTGTTTCCTTTTTTGTCTTTATTCAACATGTGTTATTAGAATAAAACTATTTATTTTATATATACCTTGTATATATAAAATATACACATATATATAACTTGTTTATTTGTAATAACTAAGATGAATAAGAGATTGAAGGAGTTCATCAACTAGGTACCAGTTTTCATCTAACACCCCCCCCCCACAAAATATCATGGCTAAAAAATAGGTGAAAACACTGGGTGTGCTAAGAACAAACTGATCTTATAAACAGCGCAGGAAATATGAAATAGTTTAGCAGGGTTGTAGCATAGTGTGAAGGTAAGTATTTGAATAAGCTAAAATACTAGCACAACTTTGGTAAAAAGCAAAATTTGGTCTATGTCACTCATTAACAATAAATTCATCAGGGGTTAATGGGAGTCTCATGTGAATAATCAAGAGAAGGATTTTCTCCCCTGGCTAGTTTACTGATCAATCTGAACAGTTTGGTAGCAATCAAATTTCCTGGGAAAACAAAATCCTAAAAAATGATCTGGCTGAGTGAAATATCATAGCAAACATCTGTGATTTTTGCTTATGTCTTATGGTAATAGCACCATGATTTTCTCCTTAAAAATACCCATACCCTATTCTTAGTTTATGTAGGAGTAGAAATGATCCACGGGTGAGCATGTGACTTAAACAAGGTTCAAATAAAAATTGTGAACTAGTTAGAACCAGCTGGCCTCAATAACAGGGCTTTTGGCGGCGGGGGTGGGGGGTCTATTAAAAATACAGAATCTCTCTTTCTCATGGGTTAATGAGTAGATAAACTATAACATAGCTATTGCTGGCAGTCATCGTGCCACCATAAAGCAGCTGACTTCCAAGGGAAATGGGGCAACATGGGAGGGGAGCATGAACCAAAAGGGAGAGAGAAAGAAAGGTAGGTAGGAAGGCAGGGGGGAAAGAAAGGAGGGAGGCAGACTGGATAACATTGTGTAGCCCTTGGATTCAGGTGTACTTCAAGTTCACCCTGGTATTTTTCAATTACATGAACCAATGTATTTTCCTTTTACCTTAAGTCAGTCTGAGTTGGATTCTCCTTCATATATAATTGAAAGAGTCCTAATATAATAGCTACTACCTTATATAAGCATCAGTTCAGTTCAGTCGCTCAGTCGTGTCCGACTCTTTGTGACCCCATGAATCGCAGCACGCCAGGCCTCCCTCTCCATCACCAACTCCTGGAGTTCACTCAGAATCAAGTCCATCGAGTCCATGATGCCATCCAGCCATCTCATCCTCTGTTGTCCCCTTCTCCTCCTGCCCCCAATCCCTCCCAGCATCAGAGTCTTTTCCAATGAGTCAACTCCTCGCACGAGGTGTCCAAAGTACTGGAGCTTCAGCTTTAGCATCATTCCTTCCAAAGAAATCCCAGGGTTGATCTCCTTCAGAATGGACTGGTTGGATCTCCTTGCAGTCCAAGGGACTCTCAAGAGTCTTCTCCAACACCACAGTTCAAAAGCATCAATTCTTTGGTGCTCAGCCTTCTTCACAGTCCAACTCTCACATCCATACATGACCACAGGAAAAACCATAGCCTTGACTAGACGGACCTTAGCCCGCAAAGTAATGTCTCTGCTTTTGAATATGCTATCTAGGTTGGTCATAACTTTTCTTCCAAGGAGTAAGCGTCTTTTAATTTCATGGCTGCAGTCACCATCTGCAGTGATTTTGGAGCCCCCCAAAATAAAGTCTGACACTGTTTCTACTGTTTTCCCATCTATTTCCCATGAAGTGATGGGACCAGATGCCATGATCTTCGTTTTCTGAATGTTGAGCTTTAAGCCAACTTTTTCACTCTCCTCTTTCACTTTCATCAAGAGGCTTTTTACTTCCTCTTCACTTTCTGCCATAAGGGTGGTGTCATCTGCATATCTAAGGTTATTGATATTTCTCCCGGCAATCTTGATTCCAACTTGTGTTTCTTCCAGTCCAGCGTTTCTCATGATGTACTCTGCATATAAGTTAAATAAGCAGGGTGACAATATACAGCCTTGATGTACTCCTTTTCCTATTTGGAACCAGTCTGTTGTTCCATGTCCACTTCTAACTGTTGCTTCCTGACCTGCATACAGATTTCTCAAGAGGCAGGTTAGGTGGTCTGGTATTCCCATCTCTTTCAGGATTTTCCACAGTTTATTGTGATCCACACAGTCAAAGGCTTTGGCATAGTCAATAAAGCAGAAATAGAAGTTTTTCTGGAACTCTCTTGCTTTTTCCATGATTTAGCAGATGTTGGCAATTTGATCTCTGGTTCCTCTGCCTTTTCTAAAACCAGCTTGAACATCAGGGAGTTCACGGTTCATGTATTGCTGAAGTCTGGCTTGGAGAATTTTGAGCATTACTTTACTAGCATGTGAGGTGAGTGCAATTGTGTGGTAGTTTGAGCATTCTTTGGCATTGCCTTTCTTTGGAATTGCAATGAAAACTGACCTTTTCCAGTCCTTGGCCACTGCTGAGTTTTCCAAACTTGCTGGCATAATGAGTGCAGCACTTTCACAGCATCATCTTTCAGAATTTGAAACAGCTCCACTGGAATTCCATCACCTCCACTAGCGGCGGCCAGGAGGAGCTACCCCGCGTCTGAGGTCAGGGGCGGCAGCCGGGAGGAGCTACCCCGAGTCTGACGTCAGTGGAGGCCAGGAGGAGACACCCCATGTCCGAGGTCAGGGTGGCAGCCAGGAGGAGCTACTCCACGTCTGAGGCCAGTGGCGGCCGGGAGGAGACACCCCTCGTCCAAGATCAGGGGCAGCCAGGAGAAGCCACCTCACGCCCAAGGCCAGGGGCGGTGACCTTGAGGAACCAGCCTGAGCCCGAGGCCAGCGCCGGCGGCAGGGAGGAGCAACCCGAGGAGTGGTGGCTGCGCAGGCACAGGAGGGCCTAGAGGAGCTATCCCACGTTGAAGGTCAGGAACAGTGGCGGTAAGGAGATACCCCTCCTCCAAGGTAAGGAGCAGCAGCTGTGCTTTGCTGGAGCAGCTCTGAAGAGATACCCCACGCCAAGGTAAGAGAAACCCAAGTAAGATGGTAAGCGTTGCAAGAGGGCATCAGAGGGCAGACACACTGAAACCATACTCACAGAAAACTAGTCAGTCTAATCACACTAGGACCACAGCCTTGTCTAACTCAATGAAACCAAGCCATGCCTACGGGGCAACCCAAGACGGGCGGGTCATGGTGGAGAGGCCTGACAGAATGTGGTCCACTGGAGAAGGGAATGGCAAGCCACTTCAGTATTCTTGCCTTGAGAACCCCATGAACAATAGGAAAAGGTAAAATGATAGGATACCAAAAGAGGAACTCCCCAGGTCAGTTGGTGCCCAGTATGCTACTGGAGATCAGTGGAGAAATAACTCCAGAAAGAATGAAGGGATGGAGCCAAAGCAAAAACAATACCCAGTTGTGGATGTGACTGGTGATAAAATCAAGATCCAATGCTGTAAAGAGCAATATTGCATAGGAACCTGGAATGTCAGGTCCATGAATCAAGGCAGATTGGAAGTGGTCAAACAAGAGATGGCAAGGGTGAACGTCAACATTCTAGGAATCAGAGAACTAAAATGGACTGGAATGGGTGAATTTAACTCAGATGACCATTATATCTACTACTGTGGGCAGGAATCCCTCAGAAGAAATGAAGTAGCCATCTTGGTCAACAAAAGAGTCAGAAATGCAGTACTTGGATGCAATCTCAAAAACGACAGAATGATCTCTGTTCGTCTCCAAGGCAAACCATTCAATATCACAGTTATCCAAGTCTATGCCCCAACCAGTAACACTGAAGAAACTGAAGTTGAACGGCTTTATGAAGACCTACAAGACCTTTTAGAACTAACACCCAAAAAAGATGTCCTTTTCATTATAGGGGACTGGAATGCAAAAGTAGGAAGTCAAGAAACACCTGGAGTAACAGGCAAATTTGGCCTTGGAATGCGGAATGAAGCAGGGCAAAGACTAATAGAGTTTTGCCAAGAAAATGCACTGGTCATAGCAAACACCCTCTTCCAACAACACAAGAGAAGACTCTACACATGGACATCACCAGATGGTCAACACTGAAATCAGATTGATTATATTCTGTGCAGCCAAAGATGGAGAAGTTCTATACAGTCAGCAAAAACAAGACCAGGAGCTGACTGTGGCTCAGATCTTGAACTCCTTATTGCCAAATTCAGACTTAAATTGAAGAAAGTAGGGAAAACCGCTAGACCATTCAGGTATGACCTAAATCAAATCCCTTATGATTATACAGTGGAAGTGAGAAATAGATTTAAGGGCCTAGATCTGATAGATAGAGTGCCTGATGAACTATGGAATGAGGTTCATGACATTGTACAGGAGACAGGGATCAAGACCATCCCCATGGAAAAGAAATGCAAAAAAGCAAACTGGCCATCTGAGGAGGCCTTACAAACAGCTGTGAAAAGAAGAGAGGCGGAAAGCAAAGGAGAAAAAGAAAGATATAAGCATCTGAATGCAGAGTTCCAAAGAAAAGCAAGAAGAGATAAGAAAGCTTTCCTTAGCGATCAATGCAAAGAAATAGAGGAAAACAACAGAATGGGAAAGACTAGAGATCTCTTCAAGAAAATAGAGATACCAAGGGAACATTTCATGCAAAGATGGGCTCAATAAAGGACAGAAATGGTCTGGACCTAACAGAAGCAGAAGATATTAAGAGGTGGCAAGAATACACAGATGAACTGTACTAAAAAGATCTTCACGACCCAGATATAAGCATCAGATTGCATTATGTTCTTAAATCATAGATAATAGCAAGTATATTTTCCGAGTACTTATTTTCCACACACCCCAAAAGGCCAGTTAAAAAGTGATATACTCTATGGTTCTACCAGGGTGACTTATATTTCAATGTCATTAATAACTTAGTGTTTTGGAGTTACAGTACAATGTACGCTCTCTTGTTTGTTTTTGTGTTTGGTTTTTGTTGCTATAATTAAGTTATTCTCAGCTCAGCTTGATGAACTTTCTAGGATAATACTTAAATAAAAATGACAAAATAATAGTGAATTTAAAAATTTAAAACATTAGGAAATCACGCAGAGAAAGGTGATAGCTGTATAGGAAATGAAATATAGAATTCTGGTACTGTCATTAAAAGATACCATTTAAACGTATGCTTTCTAGTAACCAAGGCCAGAAGAAGATTAAAAGGGATTTCATAATCTCTATTGTCTGTTAAAAGGAAGCTTGTCAATTACTCAAAAGAGACAAAAAGTTCTTAACAAAAATTTTTGTTATGTTTTCTCAGAAAACCTCGAGTCATGTTTAAAAAAAAAAAAAAAAAACTTGTTTTGGGATCTAGACTTTTGTTAGAAAAGTCTCATTTTGTTTGCTTTGTTTCTGTTTTGTTTTTCCCATTCATTACTCGATTTGGTAGTGACTTTAACAAAATGCCGTGATAATGTTTTCATGGCTTGCCTAATGCCTAATGATTAGAGAAGAAGAGATAGAAACCAGCTGGTTTCACCTTCCGCCAGGCTAAGACTGAAGTGATGTATCTTATCAGACAATTGAAACCACTTGCTCCAGCTCTGACCCGGTGCTCCAAAGGTCAAGGAGGTAATGTGCAAATTCGGGATGCTTCTGAAAGTCTTTTAAAAGACTTCTGGGTGGTAAAGCCTTGGCTGAAATGACTTCTTCATGTTCTCTGGAAACTCAAAGCCAGTATTTTTGCAGAGTCTGAGCAGAAGTGGTTGGATTTGACCTTGTTACTTCAAAGCATCCAATGCACCCTTAAAGATAAAGGAAAACATCCCTGCCTCAAAACAAATGGACTGCTGGCTCCAAGCAATCATTTGAAGGTACTTAAACAGTCAAAAGCCATTAATATTATCACAAAGTTGTACCCTTCTTCTTGGGAATCCTACAACTGCAATTCATTTTCCTTAACTGGCATCTATGTTTGGCTCTATTTCCCTTTTTTTCTTCAGTCACAAGTTTCTTGTCTTTAAATTAAGTGCTTCATCAAGCAGTTTATGAGACAGTTCATTCCGTTCTCATGCATGCTTCCAGCAATCTGTAGCCTCTTTTCAAAAATCCAGAAATAGCAAAATTAAAACCCTGTATCAGTAAGTAGTGTTTAGTAAGAGTTTATTGTGCGTAGAACAGTTCTCCATTGGGAGCTTTCGAATTTAAAACCAATATGAAGCTCAGGGGTATGACATCATAGAGTGGCATATAAAGTGAAAATGAGAAAGCTGTTTAATCTTTATAATGATTGGTTATTAGAATGGGGAAAGCAGGGGATTGGTTAAAAGGATTATCTCCTACCAGTGTTAGAAAGACAACAAATTTCTTTAATGATTATTAGAGACATTAAGTTTTGTTTATGTTCATGAAATAACCTGTTTTGCTTATGTTCATCTTGGACTGCAAGGAGATCCAACCAGTCCATTCTGAAGGAGATCAGCCCTGGGATTTCTTTGGAAGGAATGATGCTAAAGCTGAAACTCCAGTACTTTGGCCACCTCATGCAAAGAGTTGACTCATTGGGAAAGACTCTGATGCTGGGAGGGATTGGGGGCAGGAGGAGAAGGGGATGACAGAGGATGAGATGGCTGGATGGCATCACCGACTCGATGGACGTGAGTCTGAGTGAACTCCGGGAGTTGGTGATGGACAGGGACGCTTGGCGTGCTGCGATTCGTGGGGTTGCAAGGAGTCGGACACGACTAAGCGACTGAACTGAACTAAAATGAACCTAGATTTAGCTTTGCTTACATGGCTTAAATGGTTTTTGCCTGCACAAAGGATTTGCAAGTCTGGTCTCCATTTTGTATTTAGGTTTAATATTTGTGAGATCCCAACTTAATCAGTTTTCCCCTCAGTTTTTTAAGGGTTTGCTTACTGAATGCATCATTGATATTTATATATATTTATACATATATAATTGATATATATATACATTTATATCTTGAGGCCTGAATCATTTAGTCTATTTATTAATCATTTTGTCAGAAAAGTCTCCTGAGATGAAGCATCTTAATCTCAGTGAAGTCCATGAGGCAATGATGCAGGAAGCAAAGACAAATTATATACAATTATATTTTCTTAAAGTAAATCTAACTTTTTCCTTAGAAATACCAGTGTTTTCTGTTGTGTGTAATATTCTCCTCTCAGTTCAGTTCAGTTGCTCAGTAGTGTCCAACTCTTTGTAACCCCATGGACTGCAGTATGCCAGGCTTCCCTGTCCATCACCAACTCCCAGAGCTTACTCAAACTCATGTCCATCAAGGTGGTGATGCCATCCAACCATCTCATCCTCTGTCATCCCCTTCTCCTCCTGCCTTCAATCTTTCCCAGCATCAGGGCCTTTTCCAATGAGTCAGTTCTTCGCATCAGGTGGCCAAAGTATTGGGGTTTCAGCTTCAGCATCAGTCCTTCCAGTGAATATTCAGGACTTATTTCCTTCAGGATGGACTGGTTAGATCTCCTTGCAGTCCAAGGGACTCTCAAGAGTCTTCTCCAACACCACAGTTGAAAAGCATCGATTCTTCGGTGCTCAGCTTTCTTTATAGTCCAACTCTCACATCCGTACATACATTCTCTCTACAGCACCCTTTTCATCTTAGCAGTAGGTTTCATACTATGGTAATTATATCTCAATGCAAGCATTATTTCCAAAACCACACAATTTCAGTCATAGAGTTAGTTGGTGGCTCAGATCCACCATAAGAAGCTCTTTATCAGTGATTTCTGTCTCATGTTTGTCAATGATTTCTAGAAATGAAAATGAGAAAATGTGAGAGAAGAACAAGGTAACTTCTACAAGTGATAGAAACAGTTGTATGAGAAATGTGAATACCAGAAATTCCCTCTATCTTTTGACACTTGGATATACATTTGCTTATGAAAAGCTTGCTAATTTATATTGATGAATGCTTATCTCAAATTTCGATATTTAATGTTGATCATTTCCTTGTGTCTGTAAAGATGATGACAACTGCAAGATGTGTATTATATAGTAGTATTCTGATAGCATACTTTATGTTGAAGACCATAAATTTGTAATAGCTATTAATTTAATAGTGATGGTGTCCAGAATAGAACAACTAAGCACCAAGTCATGTCAGAATATTTATAAATGAGTTTAGGAGCCACAGTTTGGGGTTGGAAGGGAGGACTAAAAATATAGTACTGCAAAAGGAACAAACTCACAAATATTTACAGGGATATGCACTAATATCACAGGGCTTTTAAGTTTGTTATTTGACTCTTCCTGACACCTGAGTAACTGTGAGAGAAAGATTGTTCCCATTCAAGGGAGCACACTTTACTTGGTCACTTTTTTAAATCCACGCCACAACTTGAATGCATGATAGGATTTAAGTTATCATACATTGTCTGTTAACATTTCTAAATAGGACAAGTCTTTATTCAATAAGGAACAAGACTTCATATATCAGTGATTTCCAGTTGTAATCAACAGGCATATGCCGAGAGTCCTTCTCCACCAACAAAATCCAAGCCCTTTCTTCATGTGTGCCAGGTGAAAAACTCATACTTGCCCAGAATGTTGTTTTTAACCTATACTTAAGGACTACACACTGAGTCACTAAGGATGCCTAAACTTTGATAGCCGTGAACTAAAATTAGCATCTACTTCCCTTGAGTGGCCACACAAACTAGACAACATTGCAAAGCTGCTGTGCGTGTGTGCCTTCACAGACCATTGGGTTAAGCAGGCATTCCAGGAAGAATGTTTTGCTATCATTGTGTCATTAGTACCCTTTGGACTTGATCCCATTTTTCCATTGTTTCTTTGCATGCTTTTTACTAGGATAGGACTTTTAGCTTGGCTTCATCATTATCAACTCCATGTATTTATTTATTGAACTACTCATGTATACAGCAAAGTGATTCAGTTACATAAATGTGTGTGTGTGTATATATATATATGTTCTTTTCCAGATTCTTTTCCATTATAGGTTATTACAAGATACTGACTATAGCTCCCTGTGCTATATAGTAAATCCTTGTTTATCTATTTATACACAATATTATGTTATTATATACCAAAGGGGAAAAGTGGGGAAGGGATTAATTAGGAATATGAGATTAACAGATACACAATATTATCAGTTCCATTTATTGAATAATTATATCATTGATATAAAATACAGACTTTGATAAATTGGCAGTGTGTGAAATCTAGTTCCAAATCAGGAAAGGAGTATGTCAAGGCTATATATTGTCACCCTGCTTATTTAACTTATATGCAGAGTACATCATGAGAAATGCTGGACTGGATAAAGACAAGCTGGAATCAAGATTGCCACGAGAAATATCAACAACCTCAGATATGCAGATGATACCACCCTTATGGCAGAAGTTGAAGAAGAACTAGAGCCTCTTGATAAAGCAAAAGAGGAGAGTAAAAAAGCTGGCTTAAAATTCAACATTCAGAAAACTAAGATCATGGCATCTGGCCCCATCACTTCATAGCAAATAGATGGGGAAACAATGGAAACAGTGACTTTATTTTGGGGGGCTCCAAAATCACTGCATATGGTGACTTCAGCCATGAAATTAAAAGACACTTGTTCCTTGGAAGAAAAGTTATGACCAACCTAGACAGCATATTAAAAGCAGAGACATTACTTTGCCAACAAAGGTCCACCTAGTCAAAGCTTTGGTTTTCCCAGTATCAGAGATATCATGTATGGATATGAGAGTTGGACTATAAAGAAAGCTGAGCACTGAAGAATTGATGCTTTTCAACTGTAGTGTTGGAGAAGACTCTTGAGAGTCCCTTGGACTGCAAGGAGATCTAACCAGTCCATCCTAAAGGAGATCAGTCCTGAATATTCACTGGAAGGACTGATGCTGAAGCTGAAACCCCAATACTTTGGCCACCTGATGCGAAGAACTGACTCATTGGAAAAGACTCTGATGCTGGGAGGGATTAGGGGCAAGAGGAGAAGGGGACAACAGAAGATGAGATGGCTGGATGGCATCACCGGCTCGATGGACGTGAGTCTGAGTGAACTCCGGGATTTGGTGATGGCGTGCTGCAATTCATGGGGTCGCAAAGAGTCGAACACAACTGAGTGACTGAACTGAACTGAACTTTGTAGGAATACTAAATTGAAGGAGTATCTAAAATTTTCTATTTTGAATATTACAAATCACATCTAGTCCAGAAATCTTAGAGATTCACATTGCATGGCATGTGTTGGTTTGATTTTCTTTACCAGTCTCTTTATGATCACTCTCTTTTTTTTTTTTTCACCAGTCTCTTTATATAGATGCAGCTGTTTTTTTTCTCATCGTTTATCTGTCCTTCAAAGTTATTCATAGGGAGACCTGAGTCTATCATGCAGTGTCTGCCAGCTCTGCTCAGAGCAGAGTGAAAGCTGCCTTCTGTCATCTCCCTCGTGGTTTCCTCTCCAGAGTATATCAGTCCACTTTGGACCAACACATATTCTTAATGAAAATCATTTCTTTGAAATGTCATAAACCCATTTACAATTGGGAAAGTATCAAAGTTGGGTAAGTACCAAAGCTGGGAAACTTTAGATACAAGCCAAGTAAGATAAGAATTCCTCTCTGGTAATTATTAAGTTGGTTGTTTAATTTTTTGATGATTTAATGCACACTTAACTTCAGTATCTATTTCTGTTTATAAACATCCCTGAAGGGGAATGTTACACCTCTATAATAGAGTCTTTGCATCTCTATGTGACCCTCATTTCCTGGTCCTTCCTTCCTAAAAGGTGGGATTCCATTTTGGTGCCTAATCCTCTCCTAAGAGTTGGTGTTTCTCAGACCCACCCATCCCAGGTGGCCCGTGAGGCTAAGGGTTGTTGCATCTAATGTGATGCATGACCCAGGTGTGGACAATGAGATGAAAAGAAAGTTGGCTTAGCGGTAGTTTCTAGAGAAAATTTCTACACTAGTAAAGAAGGCCCTGAGCAGGAGTATTTCCTCTTATTTCTCAGAATGTTGTTTTTGGACTGTGATCCCTTGGATTTGAAATCACAGTGGGCTCCCTCTCAGCCTGAGGAAGACAGAGCTTTGAGAGAAAAGGATGGGTCCTCAGGACTAAGGCCCTGAATTGATTGACCCCCAAGAGTCCCCTATTCAGGACTTCTTTATGAGAAGTGAGATAAAAAATTTCCTTGTGTTGAACTTCAAGCATTTTTGAGTTGGAATTTTTGAAACCTGCAGCCCAAAGCATCCTGATTGGGCCTCTGAATTTAAGTACAGCCTCCAGTCTCTGCCTCTGGTTTATTTGTTTCCTAAGCCTGGATGTTAGATTCATGCTTAGTCTTATTCTTCTTTCCTCTTGATTTCTGGCATCCTTATTATAAACATCCTTTCTCCCTTCCACATGCATTTATTGAGCAGATACTAGATGGTTCAATCCCTGAGTCAGGAATATCCCCTGGAAGAGGAAGTGGCAACCTACTGCGGTATTCTTGCTTGGAAAATCCCACTGACAGAGGAGTCTAGTGGGCTACTATCCATAGGGTCACAAAGAGACAGCTACAACTGAAGCCACAACTGATGCCAAGGCCTGTTCTAGGCAATGTGGACCCCCAAGTCACTGTCATAGTCACTCTCTGGGGGGCTGACCACCATGGTGGACAATGGCTCCCTTGTGCCTCGATGCATTTTTCAGTTTCACACTCTCATCTCTCACTATTATTTCCAGGATTGAAAAATGCAATTATCACTTCATTCAAGTCCACTTTGCTGCTCCTTTCTGGTACTGATTCTTTCTGGTACTGATTCTTCCCTCCACCTGTTCTTGGGCCCATTTGTTTTTTTATCTTTCCTCCCTTGTGTTTATCCTCTTGGGTCTTCCTCCTCTGAGCATGATGGAAGAAGATACTTAATCATCCCCTCAGGCCACTGTGCTTTTGGGAGAAAAACACTGGCTATCAGACACTACAAATGATACCAGATATACAGAGCCTTTTAAGATACCAGCAGCAAATTTGGGCATAGTGCTGCCACAGAGGCAGGAAAATGTTGTGAGACAACACAAACGCTAGATCCTGATGGTTCAGATGAAAACCATAGCCCTAGCCTTTAGTAGCTGTATGATTTTGACTTAACCTTTTTGGGCCTCAATTCCCTGTAAAATGGAGATGATGATAATCAGTGCTACTCCCAACTCGTGATGAAGGTCAGTGTTTTAACATAAGTGTCTAGATCCATTCCTAATGCTTATCCTGCGGTATTATCATTGAGCCTGCTCCCTTCACCCATGCTGTGAGGCCCTTTACAGCCCAAGAATGCGGAGCCCCTGGGGAGGGACTTGCAGCAAAAGCAGAGAGAGACAGGCCAATAGCTTCTGGGTGGTGCCTCAGTACATGACTTTGCCCAGAGTTAACCAGTCTTCCAACAGAGGGCAAGGCCTTGTTCAAGACCACCCTGGCTTTTCCAGCCTCCTGTCTGGTGACCTCCAACCTACCAGACTCCTGCGATGAGCTCTTCTGTTCCAAACCACAATTTAAATGCAAGTACCACCCCTCTTAAGATTTGATAACAAAACTGTGTCAATCACAGCAGACACATCTCTGGTAGATGCTTCACATAAACCACAATTCACTCCTTGGCTTTTAAGCCATCTGATTAAGTCCACCGTGCTCATCCTTACAACTTCTCCATAACAAAACTGAATTCAATTAACTAAAGGCCTGTCTCTTCCAATTTGCTTCTCAACAGCACTCCCCTCCATGCAACATGGACAGTTACATGTTAAAAGTAAAATTTACACTGCGTCTCAACATAACCCTTCTTTTCTTCCTTCTTTCCTCCTCCCATCATTCTTTCCGTCCCTTTTCCCCAAGTAATTCCAAAATGGATGTAAATTCAGACTTCCTTGGTAACACCATGTTAGGAAGGAGGTAGGGGAGAGGGCATCATCATATGTTGCTACTAAAAGATGAACCAGTGTAATATCTACAAAGGGCAGCTGTTGAGATTACAAATGCACATCTTCTTTGACCTAGTGCTTTGACTTTTTGGAATTTATCCTACAGATAAGCTCTCGGGATCTAAACCAAAGAAGTACAAAGTTATGTGTTGCAGTATTGTTTGTAACAGCCAAAGATCCGAAATAATTTCAGTGTTCATCAATACTTTACAGTACTTCAATCCATATGAAATCTCCAGTCCAAAAAAAGAATGGGGAGGCCTTTCATGTATTGATATGAATCATTTCCCAAGACATATACACATTTACACACACACTCATATATGTGTGCTTAGTCACTCAGTCGTGTCCAAACTCTTTGTGACCCCATGGACTGTAGACCACCTGGCTCCTCTGTCCATGGCATCCTCAGGCAAGAATACTGGAGTGGGTTGCCATGCCCTTCTCCAGGCAATCTTCCCAACCCAGGGATTGAAGCCAGGTCCCCTGCATTGTGGTGGATGCTTTCCTGTCTGAGCTACCAGGGAAGCTCACACTCATATATGCTACTCCCTAAAATATCATTGGAAGAGGAGAATTACATTGTTTGGAGACTTGGTAAAAGGCTTTTCATTATTCAAATTAGGCTTGGCTACATTTAAGAGAAAAAGAAAAATAGCAAAGTCTTAAGCAAGAAAGAGAAATGTATTTCTCATGTAAAAGAAGCCCAGAGGTAGGCACTCCAGCCAGCACTGAAGCTACAGTCCCATAAAGTTAGAACCAGCCAGACTCCTTCAGGCTCCCCACTCCCTCTTCTCAGGTTGTGACTTGTGTCCTTAGAGCACCACCATCAGACCCCTTTCCAGGAAGCAGGATGGAAGAGCGGAAGAGAAGTCCCCTGCTTTCCAGGAGGCCTCCCAGAATTCCTTCCCAGCACTCCCACCACAGGTCATTGATTAGACTTTAGGGATGTGGCTACACCTCTTTTCAAAAGACTTCTGGGAAATGCAGTTTAGGGCTGAAGTAAAGAAGAAAGCAAGATTGTACATTGGGAGGCTGCAATAGATCCTTTAAGGCTTCCCAGGTGGCTCAGTGGTAAAGAATCCACCTGCCAATGCAGGAGACATGAGTTTGATCCCTGGTTTAGGAAGATCCCCTGGAGAAGTAAATGGCAACACACTCCTTAATTCTTGTCTGGGAAATCCCATGGACAGAGGAGCCTGGTGGGCTACAGTCTGTGGGGTCACAAAGAGTAGGTCACAACTTAGTGACTAAAAAACAACAACAGGTCCTTTTGTCCTTTTGAATCACAGAATATATTACCTATTTGAAAACTAAGAAATCACATTTAGAATATGAAATTTAAAAAGCCTAAATGTTAGAAACCCAGCTTTGGATTAGATGGTAAAGAATCTGCCTACAATACAGGAGAACTGGGTTCAATCCCTGGGTTGGGAAGATCCCTTGGAGAAGGGAATGGCTACCCACTCCAGTATTCTTGCCTAGAGAATTCCATGGACAGAGGACCCTGGCTGGCTACAGCCCATGTGGTCGCAAAGAGTCAGACACAACTGAGGGACTAACATGTTACATATCTTCCCTGGTGGCTCAGACAGTAAAGAATCTGCCTGCAATGCAGGAGACCTGGGTTTGATCCCTGGGTCAGAAAGATCCCCTGGAGAAGGGAATGGCTACCCACTCCAGTATTCTTGCCTGGAGAATGCCATGGACAGAAGAGCCTTGTGGGCTATGTGGGGAGGCAAAGAGTCAGACACAACTAAGAAACTAACACTTTCACTTTCTAAAAAGATATATACAAATCAGACCAGCCTTCTTTGGGGGCTAATCTCTGATACCACACTTTAGCTGATCCCTTCCTCAGATCCTGGCCAGGTGGACCCAGGGCTCCTCCAGTCTCTTAATCCCTCTTAAAGCCAGTGCCCCCTGGTGACCACCTCCGTGGCCCAGGATTCAGGAAGTACCGTCAGATGCTTGCAAGTTTTCCATGAAGTGATATCTTCAGACCATCTCCCAAAGGTCATTTGCAGAATTGAGTTTCAATCCACCAAACAAATTCAGAATTATTGTTCTTAGAGTATTACCTATAAATAATGTTTTAATATTATTGATGAAAGAAATAAGTCTTGCCATATACCTTCTTCATTACCTGGCTTAAAGCAGCTACATATATTCCTATAATAGGAAAACAAGAGTTTTAATTTCAAGTTCTATTTAACGTGCTTGGATGAGGAGTACATAAGAGAAAATATAGTTAGTTTGACCTTGGCATCCCAAATCCTAGAGAAGAATAATTTGTATTATTTTAGCAGGTATTTATTAATATATGCAATGTGCATTCAATGTAGGTTCATTTAACCTCATTTATTGTAATATTTATTAAACAGACTTGTTTAGTACTTTATAAATAATTTCATAAATGAAAGCAAACTCTTGCTGTCGGAGTTGCAGCCATTAAAACTGAGTGAATTTATTTTAAAAAGTTTCTAGTCGGCACATTTTTCTCTATCTACTGACAACAGCAATCATAAACACTAAAAACCACTCTCTCCAACAATGATAATGATGATCATGGGACTATTTGCTTCTTGAAATGGAATCATCAGCCCACAGAAATTTAGGCTGGTATTCACTGTCCATGTTTCCTAACTCTTCACAAGGCAAAGCTATTTAGTAGAGTGTGTGCTTCATACTGTGACTGACCACATCCTGCTAGCAATCTAGGAACAGTTCCTTGAGTCTTTAGACTTAGATATGAGTTCTGTGGGCAGGAGCCCCCTCCCCACCAAAAAAATTCTTCTCAGTTTTCCACATAAGATGAGATTTTCACTGCATTCCCCAGGAAAGGGCAATATTGGAGTGAAACTTGACTGTGAGATCCTTGTCAATCTAAGTGGGCTATTGTGCCTCAAAAACAGAAAGCAGACCCCCATCCCTGCCCTCACGCTTTTGCACACCTTGGCCAGGACCCCTCTCTTACATGCACTTTGGAGCTGCCCATTCAGGCTGCAGGCCAGGGACTGGGAGGCAGGTGCCCAAGGACAAATGACAGGGCTGCTTCTAGGACCCAGCTTTATCAGCAGAAGCGCCACTAGCTGGCTGAGAGAGATGGAGGCCCGGCTCCCTCTTTCTACAATGGATCCTTTCCACATATTTGTAAATGAACCTTACCCTTTGGAGCTAATATCTACTGGGAGAAATCCATAGGAAACCGCCAAACCTGTGCCCTTCCCTTGGAGTTTTCCCCATTTTCGGGACTGACAACACCATTTAGAAACCTGGGGAGTCATCTTTGCCTCTTCTTTAGCCTTGCTCCCGCTACTGTTCAATCCATCAGCAAGTCCTTTCTGCTCAGCATTCAAAATGTATCTTAAAGACACCCACTTTTCTCCTCTTCCTGGCTCCAGCATCCCTCCCAGAGAACCACAATGGCTGCCTCACTAGTCCTTCTACTTCAACTTCCCTTCCAAGCCTGTCTCCATTCAGAAATCTTGAAACATGGAGATCAGATCATATTCTTCCCTTGCATCCAAGGCTCCAATTGCTTCTAACTACATGGAGAATAAAACCCAAGCCCCTTTCCATGTCCTGCATTTTGATGTGCTTCAGCTCTAGTCCCTGGTCACTTTTCTAACCTCACCTCATCAGGCTCTCCCTCTTGATAAGAAAGCTCTGGGACCTCCTTTCCATTCCCACCATGTGAACTGCTGGGTCCTGCCCAAGCACTCAATGCCTGAGATGTTCTTCCCTCCCCTCTCCACAGGCCTGGAGGCTTCTCACCCTCACCTTAGATGCCTTGACACAAATGTCCTAATGACATCTCTGGCTTAAGGAAGAAAGCTTACAGGGAAGCATTCTTGGACCAACTTGTCCTTACTCCCTTCATTTTATGTTATCAATAAACCTTGCTTTTTTTCTTCCTGGTGCTATTAACAATGTGTTGTTATTACTATTATCATAATCATCTTGTTGTCTGACTCCAAAGCAAAATAGTGTCCTTTTGTTCAGTGTATCCCTGAAACCTACTGTTTTTCCTGGCATGTAGTAGCAACCTGATAAATATTTGCTATTTGAATAACTGAATAAAAGAGTAAGGCTGCTATTGATCTATCCAAAATTTTAATTTTGTTGAAGTATAGTTGATTTACAATGTGTGTATTTCTGCTGTGCAGCAAAATGATTCAGTTATATATGTATATATTCTTATTCTTTTCTATTATGACATCGTAGAATATTGAATATAGTACCCTGTGCTATACAGTAGGACCTTGTTGTTTATCCATCCTATATATACTAGTTGGTATCTGCTGATTCCTAACTCCCAGTTTTTCCCTCCCATACCACCTCCCCCTTGGTAACCACAAGTCTGTTCTCTGTGTCCGAGTTTGTTTCTGTTGCATGCATATGTTCACGTTTCTCATATTTTAGATATATTATACCATATATGTGACATCATATGGTATTTGTCATTCCCTTTCTGACTTACTTTGCTTAGTAGGATAATCTCTAGATCCATCTGTGTTGCTGCAAATGGCATTATTTCATTCCTTTTTATGGCTGAGCAACATTCCATTGTATATAAGCACCACATTTTCTTTATCCATTAGCCAATGGACATTTAGGTCGTTTCCATTATCTTGGGTGTCGAAAATAGTACTGTTATGAATATAGGATGTATGCTGCTACTGCTGCTGCTAAGTCGCTTCAGTCATGTCTGACTCTGTGCGACCCCATAGATGGCATCCCACCAGGCTCCTCTGTCCCTGGGATTCTCCAGGCAAGAATACTGGAGTGAGTTGCCATCTTCTCCAATAGGATGCATGTTTCTTTAAGAATTATAGTTTTATTTGGGTTATGCCCAGAACTGGGATTGCTGGGTCATATGGTAGTTCTATTTTTAGTTTTTTGAGGAACTTCCATACTGTTTTCCATAGTGGCTGCACAAATTTGTGTTCCCTCCAAAAGTGCAGGAAGGTTCCCTTTCCTGCACACCCTCTCTAGCATTTATTTTTTGTAGACTTTTTAATAATGGCCATTCTGATCAGTATAAGGTGTTACTGTAGTTTTGATTTGTATTTTACTAATAGTGTTGAGCATTTTCACATGTGGCTATTGGCCATCTGTTTGTCATTGTTGGTGAAATGTCTATTTAGATCTTCTAAGCATGGCGAAGCATTTTGAGGCACTTGATTTAATATGATCCTCTTGGAAAAGTTTTGTTTACCACTAAGGCATTTAACAAAACAGGAGGGAGGACCCAAGGGAAGCAGTGGTAAAGCTAGAATATATGAGAGTTACTGATGATATCACCACCTCATGGATCAACATTTTAAAAATGAGCAGATCACACATCTCTTGCAGTCACTTTCATAGTCACAGTAGGATTCATCTCATTACCAAACATGGTGTCAGGCTGCCAGGCTGCTCCTGCCTGTGGCTTTGAACTTGTTCACTTGACCTGGAATGCTCTTCTCTCAGATACCTGGCAGTTCTTCACTTCCCTCAGATAATGGTCAGGTGTTGTTTTTTCAAGAAGAAGATCACTTCTCTGACCATCCCATTGAAGTTACAATCCCTCAACACCCACACAAAAACACACGTGCTCCCTCCCACCCTTCTATACCCTATTTTTTTCATGACACTGTAACTGTCTGATATGATATATGTGTATATGTCTGTATTTATTCATTCATTCATTCTCCATCACATTTCAGGAATTTTGTTTGTCTTATTCACTATGGTATCCCAGCCCCACAAAATGATCCCTTGCACCCTGTTGGTATTCAGCAAATACAGATAGTGGTATATCGCAGCTGTGGGGAATTTGTTCATTTTCCCAGTCTTCAGTTCCATCCATGTTTACCTTATGTGTGATGTATCAAAGAGCTGTGTGCCATCAAACCAGTTAAAAACGGACTGTCTTCACAGACTTCTGTATAAGGCTGTTCAGGCTGTGCACTG
This sequence comes from Oryx dammah, assembly GCF_014754425.2. Classification (NCBI taxonomy): domain Eukaryota; kingdom Metazoa; phylum Chordata; class Mammalia; order Artiodactyla; family Bovidae; genus Oryx; species Oryx dammah. The sequence continues at coordinate 47,180,568 of NW_024070203.1, read as the reverse complement.
CTCAACTCCAGTGGCTCACATTCACATAGGCTTACCCCCTGGATCTGGATGGTCTCACATCCTGCACAGTCAGACACAGAGCCCCCAGGAGGAGTGAATTCATGTCCCTGCAAAGGGGAGGAAAGAGAGAAATAGAAAAGAGGGAAAGAGAAAAATGTAAAATGGTGAAAGGAATAGAAGTGGGAAAGAAGAGGAGAGCAGGAAAGTAGTAAGTAGAAAGAGGAGGGGCGAAAGCTAGAGAAAAAGGAAGAAAAGAGAGGGAGAGCTGGAAAGGCCAATGGAGGAACACCATCCTGGCCCATACCTTAGTCCTCCCTAGTGATCCCAGCCACTCACCCAGGACCCTCCTACCACTCTTCAGCAATTCAAGTTTCATAACATGAAATAATTAGTATATATGTATATATATGTACTTTGTACATGTATAAAAGTCACTAAACATCAGCTCCATTGATATCTATTATATTCACATATACCTAAATTGTCCACTTTAATTTTTAAAAGAATGCTTCCCTCCTGCAGTTGAATTTCAGTTCATTTACAGAAGGCCAACTCTTTGATGTTTAAGGACTGCCAAGCCTGTAGCTTGAAGTCCAAGCCAGACTTCAGCAATATGTGAACCGTGAACTCCCTGATGTTCAAGCTGGTTTTAGAAAAGGCAGAGGGACCAAAAATCAAATTGCCAACATCTGCTGGATCATGGAAAAAGCAAGAGAGTTCCAGAAAAACATCTATTTCTGCTTCATTGACTATGCCAAAGCCTTTGACTGTGTGGATCACAATCAACTGTGGAAAATTCTGAAAGAGATGGGAATACCAGACCACCTGACCTGCCTCTTGAGAAATCTGTATGCAAGTCAGGAAGCAACAGTTAGAACTGGGCATGGAACAACAGACTGGTTCCAAATAGGAAAAGGAGTACGTCAAGGCTGTATCTTTCACCCTGCTTATTTAACTTATATGCAGAGTACATCATGAGAAACGCTGGACTGGAAGAAACACAAGCTGGAATCAAGATTGCCGGGAGAAATATCAATAACCTGAGATATGCAGATGACACCACCCTTATGGCAGAAAGTGAAGAGGAACTAAAAAGCCTCTTGATGAAAGTGAAAGAGAAGAGTGAAAACGTTGGCTTAAAGCTCAACATTCAGAAAACGAAGATCATGGCATCTGGTCCCTTCACTTCATGGGAAATAGATGGGGAAACAGTAGAAACAGTGTCAGACTTTATTTTTTTGGGCTCCAAAATCACTGCAGATGGTGACTGCAGCCATGAAATTAAAAGACACTTACTCCTTGGAAGAAAAGTTATGACCAACCTAGATAGCATATTCAAAAGCAGAGACATTACTTTGCCGACTAAGGTCCGTCTAGTCAAGGCTATGGTTTTTCCAGTAGTCATGTATGGATGTGAGAGCTGGACTGTGAAGAGGCTGAGCACCGAAGAATTGATGCTTTTGAACTGTGGTGTTGGAGAAGACTCTTGAGGGTCCCTTGGACTGCAAGGAGATCCAACCAGTCCATTCTGAAGGAGATCAGCCCTGGGATTTCTTTGGAAGGAATGATGCTAAAGCTGAAGCTCCAGTACTTTGGCCTCCTGATGCGAAGAGTTGACTCATTGGAAAAGACTCTGATGCTGGGAGAGATTGGGGGCAGGAGGAGAAAGGGACGACAGAGGATGAGATGGCTGGTTGGCATCATGGACTCGATGGACGTGAGTCTGAGTGAACTCTGGGAGTTGATGATGGACAGGGAGGCCTGGCGTGCTGTGATTCATGGGGTCGCAAAGAGTCAGACACGACTGAGTCACTGAACTGAACTGAAGCCTGTAGCTATATGAACAATACATTGAGACAGATTCAGAGAGTAGGAAGGGGACCAGCTAAGAGATTGTCAGTGTAACAAAGGTGGGAGTCTGGCAGTAATGGAAGCTTTTGCAGCAGTAATGGCTATGGCAATGGGTGTGAAATATAAAACTGAGAGACTTGCATGAAGAAATAGCAAGACTTTGTAATGAATAAATGCAGCAAGAGAAGGAATAAAATAGCATCCCAAGTTTAGGGACTCAATGCTGGCTCAGTGTGATAAAACTGATATTTAAATAGATTCTGTATGGAAGCCATTGGGTAGAAGATAGAAAATTAATTTTTAAATATGTTTAGAGGAAATTAATCCTTTGGAATTTAAAGCCAGTCCTATTGAATGGAAAGATTTGTTAATAAAACAACATACTGTAAGGTATCTGCATAATAAATTTCATTTTTATCCCTAATTATGTAAGGACAACTCAATTATGCAAGAAAAAAACTTTGATTTAGACTGTATCCATTTTCAATTCCTCTTTGCTAATGAGGTTATACAGAAAAAAATAGCAAAAATACAAAAATTTGAACATAATTAGAAAAGGAAATTTTTAAACTAAACTTCACCAGTTTCCAGAGATGTTTAAAGAAGGAAAAGAATGAGGTTGCACATATTTTCTTTGGCTCATAGCCCAAAAAATTGTACTTCAAGCTTCATAAGAAATCAAAGTAGGGAAAATCTGGCAAAAGCAAAAATAAGACAGGGATTGGGAAATTTTCAGTAGAAATAGCTTGGGTAGATATTAAAAAATTAAGGAAAAGAGCATTTTGTAAGAACTATACTAGGAGTGGAAATTTTAAGCCTCATTGTTAAGAAGAAGGTAAAGAAATATAAGAATATGACTGATATGGAAATAGAAAAGAATATGCCTTTTTCACTTTCTGTTGATAAATCTTAAATCATCTTCTTGACTAACACATAACCATGTGATATCAGACAATAAGAATATAAACCTCAAAGGTCCTTGTGAGAATTTAATGAGATAACCCTCTGAAGGGCTTGGAATAGTATCTGCCATTGAATAAGCTCTTCCGTAAGCCACTGCTATTGCAACTCTCTGCTGATTCTACAATGAGACCATCTTTGTTAAAAGGCTAGATACTGACTTTCCCTTGATTTTTCCCATTGTTCATTTAGGTCCTGGGCAAATACCTTTCTAGTTTTATAGCAGAGGGCAGGATAAATGTCTGGCTTCTAGACCAGTGCTTACTGGCTCTTGGGCATTTACCAAGAATAGTCATGTTTTTCTGGGTGTGATCATTGGCTCCCCTGCTCCTAGCTTCTAAAGCACTGAACCAAATGCTTAAAATATTTCCATCCATAGCATGTACATGTACATTACCATGATTCTCTGCCTGCCTTTTCCTTCTCTACTATACTGGGGGGACTATACCTCTTGAGAGCCAAGTGACCCCCTCAGTCTCCCTTTCTCCCACCTTACCCACCCATACCCTTAATTTTTTTCCTTACATTTTCTGGGAGTTTCAGTTTTCCAATTAATTTGGAAATGCTTGGGATTAAGTTGGCCAAGGATAACAATAGTAAGAAGCAATGATACTGAGTACTTGCCATGTTCTATATATTTTATATACTCCCTGAAAATCTCATTAATTATCAGACCGACCCTATAAGGTAGATTCTCTTATCATCCTTGATTTATAGGTGAGGAAACAGGCACAGAAAGTCAAGCTTTTTGGGGCAGTTGGTGAGTAGTGGAGCCAGTACATAGACCTGGAAAGTGTGGTTCTAAAGGTCACCATCTTAACTGTATACCAGCCTACCTACCTACAGGGCGGTGCAACAGTGACAGCCCTGAGCTGTAGACTGTACAAAAGACAGGCTGTAGACTCTGTACAAAATCAGGAGGCAAGTGCCCCACCCCTATTCTTTCAAGAGAAGCAAAGCACAGGCAGGCCACTTTGATTACTCTTCTTAGTGGAAACCTCTCTGTCTTACTATCTGAGGAAATTCCTCCTAGGCCTCCTCCACACTTTTTTCTGGATTGGGTCCTTGGACTTTCTCTTGAAAATTGGAGCAGGGGCCCCTTCTTTGGTTCTTAGTAGCCTCCATTTTCCACATAGCTTCTTCTGCTACACAGTGTCCTCTCAAACACAAGTTAGGCTCCCAATTCTGACATCAAAGGACTATCCGGTGATAAAGACATAGCATAGAGACCCTCAGCATGGCTTCCAAGGCTAGAATGGGGGCTGCCATGTAGAGTTGTGCAGGTTGGTACTGATGACCCAGGGGGCACCGTATGCACTGTTGACACTGTAGATACACATATTTATTACAGCAAAGTTTTTGTCAGATGGCAGCAAAGTCTCTTGTTTTACCACAATGTGTACTATCCAAATTTTCTGACAGATGAAGGTATTACCTTGAGGAAAGAATGCACCTTCCTCATTTTTTAAAGAGGGCATTATGGGGGCTACTGATGGCCCTAACTTATGTCAGCAGTATTCAGGCTTCCTCTGAGCTACCCAAAACATCCACAGCCCTGACCCACTTCCACCCACCCTATTTAGACTAAACACACTAATTGTGTAACTTCAAACTAACCTAGTCCTCAAAGAGAAGATATTATCTTCCAAGAAACTCTACTTCCACCTGGTCCTGAAATGCAACTATCCCTTTGGTGAAAATTTGGCTAGTTCTTCCCAGGAAGAAAGGGGTTGGAGTAACTGGTAAAAGAAACATATACTTTCATTTTTTATTTTTCTTAAGTTAGCATAGAACATGGAGAAGGAAATGGCAACCCACTCCAGTGTTCTTGCCTGGAGAATCCCAGGGATGGGGGAGCCTGGTGGGCTGCCGTCTATGGGGTCACACAGAGTCGGACATGACTGAAGCGACTTAGCAGCAGCAGCATAGAACAGAAAAAATAAAAGGACCTGGTCAACCCTTTATCCCCTAAGGAATCCTTTTATTAAGTTAACATTTGCAATTCCCCTTCTCTCTGGTCTTTAAAATAGGATGAGTCCAAAGAAATTTCTCATTGATTGGCTGAAGGGTGAACTGGATGAGGATGCAAATGAGGTAGATCTCGCAGCATTAATGAGCTTGCAAATACTTAGAAAAGGAAAATATATGAGAGGGACAATGGGGAATGAGTACAGGGGACAGGTTAGAGAGAGATTTCTGATGATGTAATGAGGCACAGAAATTGGGGAAAGGGTGGAAAATATGTCTTTACTAAATATTGTTATTTAAAAACACTTGTTTTTAGAAACTCTGCTAGCTGACAGCAAAGAAAAGCTGTAGTTAAGTATAGACATCTCGTACCATAGATTCCTCTGTTTCCTCTTATCACAATAAAGTTGTACAGGTATCCTAGAGAAAACTCTGTAATGCTTATTACCATCCTACAGAGTTCCATGGGATACTGATTCGGGGAATGTAATGGATACTGAATACAAATTAAAAGTGACTCCACCAGGGACTGCTACCTGACACCATCTAAAATTGAAAGTTTTTTTAAATGTAGGGGTAATAGATTTTTTTCAAAACATGGGGGCCAAAAATTGTTGACTCAAAGTTGTCACAGTAAATCAAATAAAAATGACTTTCAGAAATTTCAAAACATATTGCGTTGGAGACTAGGAAATAGTAGAGAATTATTATTAATAGAGCTAAGTTTGGTTTCAATAGAAAGAAGCATAGTAAATTATCTGTGATTCTCTTAATCATATCCACAATGATCAGGCTTGTTTCATTTCAGACAATGCTTTCTCAATGGTACCTTTTAAAAATTAGTAGTAATGCAAAATAGTTTCAATTGGATCAGCATTCTATCCTAGGTAATAGGTTTTGATAAAGTTTGCCTGTTGATATTTTTAAATTGACTAGCACCCTTGGCTTTATTAATTTTGAATTTTCTGTGATCAGCAAGATCTATTAAGTTTCTGAGAAATTTCTCCAGATTTACCTATAAATCCAAAATGCTTATGTGTCACTTAAAAGCGTGTATGTAGGAGATAAAGGAAGGAGTAGAGGAAGGATAATGACCTTTGGGTTACAGACAACATTTAAGTTCATTTAAATCAATGGCTCCTGTTTATTTTCCTTCAGGACTGTGGGCTCTATCAGATTTCATCACATCACACACCTGCATCTCCTTGGTTTGTTTACTTTCCACCCCTTGACTGCATTCAATAAACAGTACTCAGAGTGAATAACAGCAGAGATGGGACAGTGGAGAAAATCAGTGATAAAAAACCCATATTTTATTCTTTTGAGTAAATACAAAATTTCATTATCTTAATTTGAGGTAGTTAGTTGAAATCTCATTTTTTACATACAAATTTTACAACGTGTGACTTACAATGAAGATATTTTTTATATATAATTTTGCAACAGAAGATAAGTGTGTCTGAGAGGGTGCTTCTAGATGATACTTTTTGCACACACTATTGGTTTCATTTTAAAAAATAAAGGAATACCATGCTTTACTCATCTCAGCAGGAATCAGAAATCTGTCAGCATTGTCATTTCTCCACAATTTCTTAAAGAGACACCTTTTCACGTATTCCTTGAGATTTAGTGTTTTTAGGGTGCCTTGAATGGTTGTTTAGATTACTTCTTCAAGGAAGAAATGCACACCAAGATAACAGTAACTATTTGGTGACATCAATCAGCACAGCGAGAACATCAGAACCCTTCCAGTTATAGACACTGTACATTTTGGAATGGGCTAGTTTTGGTTTTCCTCACAGTGTTACAATCAGGTTGAGCATGTCCCTATTAACCAGATATGTGCTGCTCTCAGTGGACAGCCTGAGGAGAGTGAGTAAAACCCTGGTCTCAGTACCTTGCATGGGACCTGGTATGCAGCTGTCAAGGAGTGGATATTCACTGAATTGACTTGAAAGTCAGTTACATAAAATTGTCACCTGTAGCAGATTATGGGATCAGAGGATCTTAGAATTGAAAAAGTAACCTTAACTAGCCTCATTTTTTATATGGGAAAGTAAAGCAGTGAGCAAGAGCAAAATTACTAATTCAATATTAAAAGACTTGAAGTATAGATATCTGCCTGCTCAAGTTTATAGAATCATGAGCTCTCAGAGTGGAGACAGGTCCAAAGTTAGATACAGCCTGAGATACCTGAATCTCCTTTTTAACATGCTCTTCAAACAGTCCTTTAAGAAGAGTGCTCCAGGTGACTTGGTTTCCTAGACACATAGAGGAGGTCAGAAGCCCCTAGAAGAAGCCCCCACATGGCCACTTGTGACATGGTGTGGAGCCAAGGTGAGGAGGTGTCAAGGCAGAGAGGTTAAATGGCTGAGCCCAAGGCATGTTTCATGGATCTCACGGGGCCCAGAGAAGGTACAGAAAAGGCTCAAGACATAATAAATAAGATGAAATAGTTGGAGACCTTGACACCAGTGGGAAATAACTGGAATAATGGATTCTAGGTGGTGAGCCAAAACATTGCCTCCAGAATGCCAGATGGGACCAGTAGCACCCAAAGGCACCGGCTCATAGTGTTATATCAACCTATATGGAGATATACAGAGGACTTGAAAGAGAATATGAGAACCCATACCCTACTGCCGGAGAAGGCAATGGCAGCCCACTCCAGTACTCTTGCCTGGAAAATCCCATGGACAGAGGAGCCTGGAAGGCTGCAGTCCATGGGGTCACTGAGGGTTGGACACAACTGAGCGACTTCACTTTCACTTTTCACTTTCATGCATTGGAGAAGGAAATGGCAACCCACTCCAGTGTTCTTGCCTGGAGAATCCCAGGGACGGGGGAGCCTGGTGGGCTGCTGTCTCTGGGGTCGCACAGAATCGGACACGACTGAAGCGACTTAGCAGCAGCAGCATACATGCACTTGTGTGCACAAATAAACACACACATATGTACATACACAAAAACACATCCATCTCTCCAATCACCCAGATTATCTTAGAACTGGGGACAGGAGATAAAGACGAAAAATCCAAGAGGCTAGGCGTTTTTCCTAAAAAAGATGAGGAACTTCTTGTGCCAGCTGGGATGGAGTAAGCCCACTACCACCTATCCCTTCTACTCATTTCAACTAACAACTCCAGATGGAATTTTTAAAAAGCAATTACATGAGCACTCTGAAAAGTAAATAATAGCATGCCAATTAGGGAAGGAAGTAAAACTTTGAAGAATGACCAGGATAGCAATGAGTTTACTGGGTTATTTTCCCTCCTTTATCTTTTGACTTTGACCTGAAGGGCAACAGATGTCCTGAAACAGAGTAGCAGGGTGAACAGTAAGACCTCCAAAGGACACCTCTCTGTGTCCAAGAGGACAGGGAAAAGGGGATCCGGTGAGCTAGAGAGTGTGTGTAGGCAGGGGGATCTCCTCCCTCTCACACTATCTCCCTCTTTCTTTCTTCCCCTCTCTCTCTCCTTTAGTTCCTCTTTGAGAGCAGTGCCAGTCATGGGTTTGTACTGCCAAGTGATGGTGGCAGTAAAAGGTACCTTGTTCATTCATCCCGTCATGCCTGACTCTTTGCGACCCTATGGACTGCAGCATGCCAGGCCTCTCTGTTCCTCACCATCTCCTGAAGTTTGTCCAAGTTCATCTTCATTGCATTGGTGATGCCATCCAGCCATCTCATCCTCTGATGCCCTCTTCTCCTTCTGCCCTCAATCTTTCCCAGCATCAGGGACCAAAAGGCATCTATCATATCTAAAACAAAATGTATCTCTTTGGTCAGTACAGGGGTAAGGGGTTTCCTGCAGTCTGAAGAACATTGGGTCATCTCATCTTTGCTATTTTTGTCTCTCCTTTATCTCATTGCTTAGCACTAAGGGTGAAACCAGTGCTAGAAGCTAAATAGATGAGAGAAATACCAGATTTATAGCCAGAGAGCTAGGAAAAGGGACTCCTGAAAGCCAGAGAGAGAGAGAGAAATTTCAGAGAGAAGAAAGCTAGAGAAAGGGATCCCCTATCTAGGTATCAACCAACCCAAGTTTCAAGCTCACCTTTCAGCTGCATTAGTAAGGAATATAGCAAAGACTTTAGGGTCTGAGCTGTGATAAAAGCTATCACCTAAATCTTAGATTAACCACTAAATGGTACACATGCAGAGCAGATATAAACAGCATAGCAAAGGCATGGAAAGCCTAACTACAACCACTGCTGAGAGAACACAAGACAGAATCCAGCTGGACCTATTGTCTCATAAAACACAAAAAAAATCAACAGTCTCCAGAGGATTTTAGCAGATGCCGAAGTCTCACAAGGTTATATCCAAAATGCCCAGCATATAATCCAAGCTTATATACCAAAAGCAAACCAATAAACAAAATCCCAGAAATATATGACAAATTCCCAAAGAAAAAGACAATGAACAGTTGCCAGTACCAAGAAGACCCAAATACTGAAACTATTAGACAGAGTCTTTAAAAAGTGAGATAAAGGTGAACATGATTGAAAGAAGTAGATAGATAAAATTCTAAACAAATAGAAACTATGAAAAAGAATCAAATGAAAATTTTAGATTTGAAAAATACAATATTTAGAATAAGAAAATACACTCAATGGGCTCAGTAACAAAATAGAAATAACAAGAAAGAGAACTAATCTAACCTGGAAAAGAAAAGGGACAGAAAATATTGAAAAATATGAACAGATCTTGGGGACTTGTGGAACAATAACAAAAGGTCTAATGCTTGTGTAATTGGACTCTCAAGATAAAAAGTAGGGCTGAAAAAATATTTGAAGAAACTTTGGCCAAAAAGTTTCCAAAATTTGTGAAAGAAATCAACTTTTAGATTAAAGATGCTCACACCCCTAAAAGGAATACCCCAAATAATACCATGCCCAGTCACATAATAATAAAACTACTAAAAACCAGTGATAAAGACAAATCCTGAAAACAGCCAGAGAATGATACATTACATAGTGGGGAACAGTTATTTGAATGACTGTGGATTTCTCATCAGAGACCATGAAACCTAGAAGACAGTGGAACCGTATCTTTGAAGTGCTGGAAGAAAAGAACTGTCATTCTATGTTCAGCAAAAAAATTGTCTTTCAGGAATGAAGGCAAAATAGACATTCTCAGAAGACTTGGTAAATATTACCAACAGATATGACCTAAGTTCAGTTCAGTTCAGTCACTCAGCCGTGTCTGACTCTTAGCAACCCCGTGAATTGCAGCACGCCAGGCCTCCCTGTCCATCACCAAATCCCGGAGTTCACTCAGACTCATATCCATCGAGTCAGTGATGCCATCCAGCCATCTCATCCTCTGTCGTCCCCTTCTCATCCTGCCCCCAATCCCTCCCAGCATCAGAGTCTTTTCCAATGAGTCAACTCTTCGCATGAGGTGGCCAAAGTACTGGAATTTCAGCGTTAGCATCACTCCTTCCAAAGAACACCCAGGACTGATATGACCTAAAATAAACACTAAAAGGAAAATTTTTTCAGGTGAAAGGGAAACATAGATCATCAGGAATGAAGAAAAAATAACAAATGATAAATATCTGGGTATAAAAGGACTATTTTTCCCCCCGAAAGGTCTTTAAAATATTTATGACTACAGAAATTAAAAATTATATTGCCAGGTCAGAGTTCTGTGTGCAAGACAAGTGACAGCTACAACCCAAAGAGACGGAGTGTTTACCTAAGGGCATGGTGGCTCAGTTGATAAAGAATCTGCCCGCAATGCAGGAGACCTGAGTTTGATCCCTGGGTCAGGCAGATCTCTTGGAGAAGGAAATGGCAACCCATTCTAGTATTCATGCCTGGAGAATCCCATGGACAGAGGAGTCTGGTAGGTTACAGTCCATGGGGTCGCAAAAAGTCATGTGACTGAGTGGCTAACACTACGTTAATTACTGTATCAGGGCACTCTTCTGACTTTTCCCCTGCTGCTACCCATTGGGTTGGGTACTTGAAGAAATCCAGAGCAGTTATAGAAAAAATAATAATCTAAAGTTTCCTTACACATCTCAGTTGTCCAGAAGTAAATTAAGGATCTTGTCACGTGGTTATTTTTCCTCTTTTTGGAAGGAGAGAGACAAGCTATTTGCATGATTACCATATTGTTTCTAATTATTTTCATATTCCAAGTTGACAGCTCAATTCAAGACTTCCAAAAAGTTTAATACAGGTGGAAAAGTTTTCTGCATGCTACTCTCTTTTACCTGATCCCACTTTATCTCTCACTCCAAGAGACCATTTGTAAACTGGGAACTTATGTTATTACCTGGTTTTGTCAAACCGAAAAACTTTTGTTAGATAACCTAAGCTCTGTTCTCCCTCCTAATTTTTTTAACTGGCCTGTCCCAGATTCAGAACCACCCCACCCCAGCCCTAGCTGAAGTGTATCTTATTCCCTGGAGGTATACTCCCTTTGGATCTTTAAAGCATGGACTTCTAAAAATTGCTGAAGAGAAAATTTTTTTCCACATCTTTAGTAAGCTGCTGATGGTAGTGGCTAGGAACTCTTAGTCTTAAAATCTTTTCCTCTAATTTTCTAAAATTATATAATCATTTTTTAGAAGATTTCCTTTCACACAAGGACATATAAGCATGAATCTTTAGCTTCTTTCCCTGGTACTGTGTTTTTGAAACACAAGGGTGGTAATTAGAAACCACATTGAAATATTCTTTTGCTAGATTTTATGTCATGTAAGTTATTGGTTTCCTTATCAGCTTACTAGTGGTATTTTTACTTTTTCTCCTTTCAGTTGGGAGTAAAGGAGGCTCATTTTGTGAGGTATCAGGGAAGGAATTATTAGTGACCTGATTTTATTCTGCTGTGTCTACTCAAAAGCCTCAACATGAGATAAAGCTTTTGGCTTCTACACAATATGTGTGTTTCCAAGTAACTAACTTCAAACTCTGGAAAATCGTACTAAAAACAGCAGGTCTAATAGAAAAAAAGAAAATTAGGAATAAATCACTCAAAATCTATGCAACTTTGTAATCAGAGTATCAATAAAAAATAAGTCTAATAAAAATACTAACTCAGCTAAAAGACATTGAATTTTTTTAAATGATGAAGGTAGCTTGGTGGGAAAAAAATTGAGGAAATGTTGAGGCTACTGAGTTATGGTGGCCTGGACAAAATGCCCACATGTTGGGAGGATATCACAGCAAGGACTGCAAGGACAGAGCACATGGCTAAATCCTGAAGGAAGGTTTTATGGTCAAGGGCACCCACATGGTATTAAATGCCTCTGCAACTTGAGGTTATTGGTACTTGTGTAGTTTGTGCTTTACTATTATTTGATGATGTAAAACATGATCATGCTGGAGTAAAGTCCATTGGAAAGTTTCATATGAAAATTCTCAGTATATCCAGAGTATTCATTTCCCAGTTATCATGAGCTAGCTTGGATTACTCAAAGACACATGATAGTGAAACAGACTACCTATTCATATGTGCTGTTTCCTAAGAAGATCATTTTAGTAGAATCTCTAGCTATATACTAGCTTATAAAAGTGATGCTGCATAACAGATTTATTAAATGATCTGGTCAGGGTTTTAAAATGCTAAAACAAGAGCAGCTAAAGGCAGGAAAAAGTAATGAATATAATGCTTACTAAATGTGCTTACATTATCATTAAATACGGAAAGCTTGGAAATAGTCCACACATGCAACAGGAAAAAAAAATATTGATAAACTTGGGTACAACAATTCACTGGACTGTAAGATGTATATTAACAAAAATTTATACTTGTGTTATCAAGGAAGAATATTTTGTGAAAACGATGTAATACACGTAATTCTGTGTGCATATATACCAAAATGTTGGCTCTGGTTATCTCCATGTCTCAATGTGATAGGATTCCAGTTGAATTTTATTTTGTTTTTTTTTCTCTTATCTGTATCTTTTTTTCTGTAATAAACTTATATTACTCTTGCAATAAGATGAAAGGAAGTTACTATGAAAACTCACATCTGAAAATATTTTAGTTCTCTTAATGTTTTATAGCAGGAAACAGCAAGCAATATAATTTCAAAACCATAGGGGGCTAGTTTTAAAGAACCTCTTCCGCTTCAACCTACTAGGCTGGTGGAGCTTGGTGATGTGTGGATGCGGCATGAAATGTGGGGCTGGGGTCTGGAGAGGTTATACCAACACTCAAAGGTCTGTTGGATTTGGTCTATTGCAACAGCCTCTACTTATCAACAAACTTTATTTTCAGGGACCATCATCTGTTACCGAATCACTATTTCCTCTGAGGCACATGTGTATGCAACACAATACAGACGCTTTACTTGGGAGGAAGGAGAAAGTGACTATAACAACAGGAAAGTGGGTTACTGCTACACCATGAATCAAGCCACCAAAAAGGGGTGGGGGCGGGGAAGGTGCTTTCTGTACTTGCAAGTGTAACCACATCATGGTTGGAGCCATTCAGAACAGGGACAATTCAGGTGGGTCTCCCTTAAATATTTCTGAAACCAAGCCAACAGGGCTAGATCCCAGAGGCTCTGAAACAGGTATGGGTCTTTGTGATGTAACATCTGCATCACAGTGAGCCAATGACTTACCTCCTCTGAGCCTTAGCTATCCTAGTTGGAAAATATTTGTGATGATTCCAGAGGTTCTCCTCTGGCTCTGAAATTCTACAATTATAGTATAAGGAAATTCAATGAATATTAGGGGAGCACCTACCATGTGCAAGGTATTATGCTAGGTTCTCCAGTGGGTACAAAGTGAGTAATATGCTGTTTCTCTCCTCAGTAGGCTGATAGTCTGATAAGAGATACAGATATAGAGATAATTAAAGCAAAATAAAAGTGCCACTGTTATTTAGTCTCTCAGTTGGTGTCTGACTCGTTTGCCACCCCATGGACTATAGACCACCAGGCCCTTGTCCATGGGATTTTCCAGGCAAGAATACTGGTATAGGTTGCCATTTCCTTCTCCATGGGATCTTCCTGACCCAGGGGTCAAACCCACATCTGTCTCTTGCATTGGAAGGTGTATTCTTTACCACTGAGCCACCTGGGAAGCTCACAAAAGTGCCACTGGAGCAGACTAAACATGATGCCCTAAAAGTTAAAAAGAATGCTCGTGCCTGGAGACTCCCATGGGCAGAGGAGCCTGGTGGGCTGCAGTCTATGGGGTCGTGAAGAGTCGGACACGACTGAGCGACTTCACTTTCACTTTTCACTTTCATGCACTGGAGAAGGCAATGGCACCCCACTCCAGTACTCTTGCCTGGAGACTCCCATGGGCGGAGGAGCCTGGTGGGCTGCAGTCCATGGGGTCGTGAAGAGTCGGGCACAACTGAGCGACTTCACTTTCGCTTTTCACTTTCATGCATTGGAGAAGGAAATGGTAACCTAACTCCAGCATTCTTGCCTGGAGAATCCCAAGGACGGAGGAGCCTGGTGGGCTGCTGTCTATGGGGTTGCACAGAGTCGGACACGACTGAAGCAACTTAGCAGCAGCAGCAGCAGAAGAGCCTCAATAAGAGTTCTAAAGCTATTCTCCATTTTTTGGCCATCTGGCTTTCTAAAATATGAACAAATTCTTTTCAAAAACTCCAAACTGTAACAAGCCAATATAAATAGGGATCTGCTTTGTTAGAAACACAAAAGGAATTCGCTCCATTAAAACAGAATGAATGAACCCTTAGTAGTTCAGACCAAGGAAGGTAAGAATTGAGACAATGCATAGGATATGGGCATTATGTGATTTTAATGACTTCTAGTTTTACTTTCAAGGGTATAAAGAAACATTGCCTAGAAATCTTTACAAAGTGACTTTTGTAGAATATAAACTCTGAAAGCCCCATATTTGTCTAGTCCAACCTTCTTGGTGTACAGGTGGGAAAACTCATACAAGTTGGTTATTCAAGGCCCTAAAGAGAAAAGTCATTTTAAATAACCCTGCAAATGTTTGTAAACAGTTATTTTAATGAGTTTAGAATTTCTTGAAAGGGCCTTATTCTCCAATGTTCTCCACATTTCCTACAATCTTGTTCAGTCTACTCATTTGAACTTTAGGATTGTGAGAGAGATTTGGTAGCAAAAGTAACCTTTCATCTATTTGTGGCTCTTTCCATTTGTCTTGGTGTCAGACAGGCAATTTCTAGCCTATATTGTTAATGTGAAACACATCGGAGGAGAAAAAAAGTCATCAGATATTAAGTGTCCTGGTGGTATGTTTCCAGGACAAGGGTCTAACCTTCTGCATTGCAGACTAGCTAAGTGCCAAGCAAATGTTATTGAGAGATGTCAAAGCATTTTAATGCCCAAAATATTTCCCCTACTGGACTGCTAAAACTAAATTACTTTGTTGTGAATTCATTCCTCTGGAATATAATTTTGTGTCCCCAGCTGTCATGTGTGAGAGGTAATAAAATTTCACCTATTAGGTTAAATCATTTAAAAGTGCTATTTGGTAAGTCAAAAAAAAATGGCAATTTCATATGGTTGTTAATTTCACATATGTGTAGTTAATTTCACAGAATTAACTAATTAGATATTAACCACCCTCTTACAGAACAGATAATAAGACTCTAAAGGAAAGAGGCACTGAAAAGCTACATATTGACAGAAAAAAAAAAAAAAAGTTAGAAACAAAAGGCATAAGATGGGAGGTCGCCTGGCTAGCTGATGGGGGTAGACTATCTAAAAGGGAAAGGATAAAGAGTACATGAACTTGGCCTGTGCTACACTGTCTTCAATGCCAGTTGTGTTCAGAGATGCAAAAGAAAGCAGAGACATGATCTCACTGCACTTCAAGAAAAGAATATACAAATTGCTAGTGAGCCGTACAAGCCTATATAAAATCAAGACCTGGAATGTTTTCAGACCATACGTATTACAATAATTCCAAAAAGAAAGATCACTCTAGGTGGTCAGGCAAGAAGCTAAACAGGTAATATCTACAGCTTAACTCTGAAGAATCTGAGAAAGGAGGAGGACATGTACTCTATCTACTTATAGCAGATTTTATCCAAAAAAGTTGGCAACTTCCAATATGGATACAAAAAGGAGTCTCCATCCTCCAGAGACTGCTGTTCTTCTTCCTCCCCCGGCTTGGGGTAGCCTAGCATTCCACCATTTGTGATTCAATTTCACATGAATTAATTAAGTCTTCATCTTTGGATGCAAAAGAAAAAAAGGGATGTGGAGAGAGAGGGAAAACTTCCTCCAAAACAATGCGTATGTAATCCTGCCTCAATTTCTCTGTCATCAAGAAAGAAAACTCAAGGGAACCAGAAGGTGACAGAAAGTCCCATCTCTTAGACTGAGGAATTCAAGTCTTTTCAGTTTGATTTGGTTATTAGAAAATAAACAGAATGAAGGTAGGGCCAAGTCCTTAGCATTAGCACATTGAGGTTAAGCATGCAAAGGTTTTTAAGCATAAACAGAATACCCAAATAGCTCAAGAGGGAAGAAAATCATGCATTTGGGCTCAGAACAGTTGGTATGACTGGGCAACCAGGAAAAGGTAGAGATATCTGAGAAGAATTCACAGATGCTTCTACATAAAGACAACTCTACTAGTATTTCTGAGAATATATCACATAATGTAAATATTTAGAGCAAGTATTTTTAAAGCTGTTTGCCCATTTTAACATTTGCAGTCTTTATATTTCCAGTGGCTTTCTGTTTTGTTTTTAATTATATGCACTGAAATATCTTTAGGATATGTTTTCACTAAGGATCAGGTGTGGAAGTTATAAAGATAAGGTTTTGGCAATAAAATGTTTTAATAAATGACATCAGAACAAATCCAATAAACTGCAAGAACATTATATATTGCAATAGTTCCTAAACTTTTCACCATCAGGCACAACATTTATTATTCCTTCTACTCACCCCCAGGATTCATGTTTTATAAGATAGTTATTCAGTTCAGTTCAGTCGCTCAGTCGTGTCTGACTCTTTGCGACCCCATGAATCGCAGCACGCCAGGCCTCCCTGTCCATCACCATCTCCCGCAGTTCACTCAGACTCACGTCCATAGAGTCCGTGATGCCGTCCAGTCATCTTATCCTCTGTCGTCCCCTTCTTCTCCTGCCCCCAATCCCTCCCAGCATCAGAGTCTTTTCCAATGAGTCAACTCTTTGCATGAGGTGGCCAAAGTACTGGAGTTTCAGCTTTAGCATCATTCCCTCCAAAGTAATCCCAGGGCTGATCTCCTTCAGAATGGACTGGTTGGATCTCCTTGCAGTCCAAGGGACTCTCAAGAGTCTTCTCCAACACCACAGTTCAAAAGCATCAATTCTTCAGCGCTCAGCCTTCTTCACAGTCCAACTTTCACATCCATACATGACTACTGGAAAAACCATAGCTTTGACTAGACAGACCTTAGTCGGCAAAGTAATATCTCTGCTTTTGAATATGCTATCTAGGTTGGTCATAACTTTTCTTCCAAGGAGTAAGTGTCTTTTAATTTCATGGCTGCAATCACCATCTGCAGTGATTTTGGAGCCCCCAAAAATAAAGTCTGCCACTGTTTCCACTGTTTCCCCATCTATTTACCATGAAGTGATGGGACCGGATGCCATGATCTTCGTTTTCTGAATGTTGAGCTTTAAGCCTACTTTTTCACTCTCCTCTTTCACTTTCATCAAGAGGCTTTTAGTTCCTCTTCACTTTCTGCCATAAGGGTGGTGTCATCTGCATATCTGAGGTTATTGATATTTCTCCTGGCAATCTTGATTCCAGCTTGTGTTTCTTCCAGTCCAGCATTTCTCATGATGTACTCTGCATATAAGTTAAATTACTATCCAATAAAAATGTCATTCCATCTATGTTCCCACATCCTTTCTACTTTTGTTTTATTCCAGGTTTTTAACAATCCACACTTAGGAAATAGTCACAATATTAAGAAATCATGTATCTTAGCTTCATAAAAAATTAAACAATAACATGCTAACCATGCTGTAGATTTGACTGTCCCTGTGTACTCACATCTGAGATCATGGCATCCTCACCATTCATGTCATAATCTTCAAGAAATAATCAGTGGTTTTGATCAGGGAAGATTAACCTTTTTATTCCTTTTCCTCCCTCTTTACTTATTTC
This sequence comes from Oryx dammah, assembly GCF_014754425.2. Classification (NCBI taxonomy): domain Eukaryota; kingdom Metazoa; phylum Chordata; class Mammalia; order Artiodactyla; family Bovidae; genus Oryx; species Oryx dammah. The sequence goes on along the minus strand of NW_024070203.1, from coordinate 47,162,704 downwards.
CATCCCTATTTTATTTATTTTCTTCCAGTTGAATTAAGATAAATAATTAACATACTGCACTATATAAGTTTAAGGTGTACAGCATGATGATCTGACTCACATACATCATAAAATGATTATCATAATAGATTTAGTGGAAATCCCTCATCTCATATGGAAGTGAAATTAAGGAAATAGAAAAAAAAGTCTTCCTTGTGATGAGAACTCTTAAAATTTACTGTTTTAATAACGTTCATATATAATATAGCAGTATTCATTATATTTATCACATTTTGCATTAAATCCCTAGTACTTATTTTATAACTAGAAGTTTGTACCTTTTGACTGCCTTCATCCAATCCCTCCCCTAACCCTGGCCCATTTCTGGTAACCATAAATCTGATCTCTTTTTCTATGAGTTTGTTTGCTTATTTGATCTGAAAGTACAGTTGATCTATTAGTTCCTGTTATACAACACAGCAGTTTGATATTTCTATGCATTTCAAAATGATCAACCAAGATAAGTTAGTTAAAGACATAGTTATTGACTTTATTCCTCACACTGTATATTTTATACCTGTGAGTCATTTATATTATAACCAAAAGTTTGTACTTCTTAATCTCTTTTACCTATTTCTTTCCTCCTCCAAAATGATCAACCAAGATAAGTTGGTTAAATACAAAGACACAGTTATTGACTATATTCCCCACACTGTACATTTTATACCATCATTTATATTGTAACTGGAAGTTTGTACTTCTTAATCTCTTTTACCTATTTCTTTCCTCCCCCAACCCCCTCTGTTCTGCCAACCACTTGTTTACTCTCTGTATCTATAACCGTTTTAGTTTTGTTATATTTGTTCATTTGTTTTGTTTTTTAGATTCCACATATAAATAGAGTCACACAGTAGTTCTCTTTCTCTGTCTAAGCTTAGTCCACTAAACATAATACCCTATAATAGGTCCATCCATGTTGTCCCAAATGGCAAGACTTCCTTCTCTTCGATGACCAAGTAATACTCCTTTATATACATATGCCACATATTCTTTATGCATTTATCTATTGCTGGGCATCTAGGTTGTATCCATATCATAGCTATTGTATATAACCCTACAAGGAACATAGAGATGCATATATCATTTCTAATTAGTGTTTTTGTTTTCTTCAGTTAAACTCCCAGGGGTGGAATTTCTGGGTCATATGGCAGTTATTTTTAATTTTTTGAGGACTCTCCTTACATTCTCCAGAGAGGCTGAACCAGTTTACATTCCTACCAGTAGTGCATAAGTGTTCCCTTTTCTCTACATTCTCTCCAACACTTGCGTCACATATATCTTCACTCATTCCTCACTCTTTCATTTGGTTATTTTTTTCTCATTACTTAAAACTGTCAAATGTTATAACCTTTGGCTTCTCCAACCAGTCTTTTTCCTGAGAAGTAGTATAATTCTAGCAAAAAGTTTAAATGTATATTTATTTTTAGCAGTCTGAGTGGACTATTTGAAAATGAATGTACTATTTATATTAGTTTCTTTGAGATAATGGCATAATTCATGGCTCCACCATGACTGTCATCCTCATAACCTGAGTCCATAGTTCAAGTCCATAATTCTCCTGGGACACTCCTTACCCAAAAGTGGATACAACGTTCTTAAAGCTCAAAAGCAGTAAGATGTGGATGACAGGTGCAACATCTCAGTAAAACCAGACAGAAGAGGAAACGTAATGTTAATAGAAGGATTTGACTGCCAGGCTAAGCGTTTTGAAATGCAATAGAAAAGAAGCTCAGTAAAGAAAAAAATATTTGAGGGTCAATGAGATCTAGTATTTTTGCATGTTTGTTTGTTTAGATTCAGTGTCTACTTTGTAGAACAAACGTGTCTTCTGCTACTGTTTGGCCTCATATTTAACTTGAAGCAGACTTTCCTAGTTTCCTATCCTGTCATCCAAGAGCAGAATTAGTTTATAATTATACTGTTAGTTGCTCAGTTGGGTCCAACTCTTTGCGATCCCATGGACTGTAGCCCACCAGGTTCCTCTCTCCATGGAATTTTCCAGGCAAGAATACTGGAGTGGGTTGCCATGTCCTCCAGGGGATCTTCCCAACCCAGGGATCGAACCTGGCTCTCCTGCATTGCATGCAGATTCTTTACTGTCTGAGCCACCATAAATCTCTTACAAATATCATGTATCACTGTGATATGTAAATACAGTGTTGTAAATACAGAGCTCTGATGGGACTGGGATGAGAGCCCGACCACCCCTACCTCGTGCAGGTGGTGGGATGCAGGTAGAATACAGGCCTGCTTTGGACACTCCTGACATACTATTTCCCTTACCTTGGTAACCCCACCCCTACCCCCACTTCCTCCTCTGTACTGCTGCAGCTCTCCCACCTGCTTTCATGCATCCTTTGGCTTTCGAAAACTTGACACAACTTAAATACTCCATGTCTGCGGTGGCCTTTTGATAGGACAACTTAGCTGGGCTACAGTCTCCAGTTATACAATCAACACTACACTAGGTATTGCATTGAGGTATTTTGTGTGTGTGTATGCTTAGTTGCTAAGTCGTGTCCAACTCTTTGTAGCCTCATAGACTGAAGCCCATCCGGCTCCTCTGTCCATGGGATTTACCAGGCAAGAATACTGGAGTGGGTTACCAGTTCCTCCTCAGGAGATCTTTCCAACCCAAGGATGTGACTAAAGCCCATAATTAGTTAACTTCAAGGGAGCTTACCTGAAATAATCCAAGTGGGCCAGATTGAGCAGCTGAAAGGCCTTAAGAGAAGAGCTGATGAGGAAGAAATTCCACCTTTGGACAGCAATATCAGTTCCTTCCTTTTCTGACAGTCCTGAGCCAGCCTTCACCAGAACCTAAGCCAATGCCTTGTGGCATGTTCGTGCGTTTGTGCTAAATCGCTTCAGTCATGTCCAGCTGTTTGCAACCCTATGAACTGTAGCTCACCAGGCTCCTCTGTCCATGGGATTTTCTTGGCAAGAATACTAAAGTGGGTTGTCATGCTTTCCTCCAGGGGATCTTCCTGACCCAGGAATCGAACCCCCATCTCTTATGTCTCCTGCTTTGGCAGGTGGGGCTCTTTACCACTGGTGCCACCTGGGAAGCCCTCCTTGTGGAATGTGTCTTGTATATTATCTCCTACTGGATCTGCTTCTCTGGTTGGATGCTGACTGGCACAGTGTTCCAAAGTTTGCTCCAGATTGTATGTGGTCCCATAGTTTCCCTGGTGGCTCAACTGGTAAAGAATCTGCTGAAGGAGAGCTAGGGTTTGTGTGTGAAAGGACACACTCATCATCAAGAAACAGTAGAGCAACCATTCAGAGAAGCTGTAGAAGCAAAAGATTTTGCAGTACTTTGCTAGAGTCCAGCTCATCCCAAGTTTAATTTTGGCACAGGTGATAATAAACTCTGCTACTAAACTACATAGGGAAAAGGAGCAGAGACAGAAGAGGGAAGGCCTGTTATTCACAGACCAGGTGCTAAGGAGACACATTCTTTCAGAGACAGCTGAACAGAGAAAGAAACCGAGGTCCTTGAGGTGTTCCCTGTCTGAATTACCTCTGCCAGAGGACCTCCCTCACCTTATAAGAGGATTTTTGTATTTGTGAGTATCTGATCACCTAAACTGTGTACAGTTGAATCTCAAGGAATCTGGGAATCCCCATATTTCCAGCTCTAACTTGGGAATTTAAGAGAGGAAGTTGAACTGAGGAAGGGGAAATAGGAAAGCACTGTTAACTGGCTGGCAATAACATTGGCCTTTGGGAAATACTTTTAGGTCCATGAAGTAAAAGGCATTAAGTACAGGCTTGAGAGCCACCCACACTAGGAGCTTTAGCAAGGTTTCTAGGCAAAGCCATGCACAGCTTTCCCATTTGTAGAATAGAGACACTGTCTACCGTAGGCTTCAGAGCAAACAAAGTGTATTAAGTTCTGGGCACATGGAAATGATACTCCATAAACCTTAGCCCCTTTCTATACGCACAGAATCTCAGGGAAAATAAAACCATTGCAGGAGCCTTAAAATGAAGATTTCCAGTATCAGAGCATATTCCCTGTTTCCTGTATATGTCTTTGTTAATGCTTTTGAATAATTGTTTGATTTCATATTATGTTCTTCCCACTTATCTGAAAGCAAATATCTGTATACTTACTGCTCTGATGACAAGTCCCTAGAGTCTGGGTGCTCAGTAAGCATCATTTATACCAAGTCTGTGAGGATTGCCATGATGCAATACACTTTTGAAAAACAGATACATTGGACTTTCCCAGTCTCCTGAGTCAATGACAGAGTCAGAAGTAGATTCTAAAACTGCTGATCCATTGTCCCCTGGCCTGCTAGCTCAAGGTATCTTTCTTTTAATACCTCTATATGTAATTAAGTGTTCAGTTCTTCAATCATGTATTTTCCCCCTGCCTGTAACTTTTTTGCTGATGACCAAGGGCATTAACTCCTTCCTTCCTTAGGCAGTAGAGCCTTGGGAAAAAACTCAAAGTGAAACTCTATAACCCTGGAAATGCATCACAAAAATGTGATGAAGGAGATGTTTATTGGCTAATGATAGAAAGAGTTACTCAACAAGTTTGAAACTGAAGATGGGCCTCTAATCTCAGTGATACATCAAATACAAAAGTTAACTTTTCCAAATTCCTGGAATTATCACACTTCCTCATGGTCTTCCACTGCTTTTTTCCCTAGAGATTGTTTTTCTCTATTTCTTAAAATGAGTTTGCTTTTCTCCTGAGGATCTTCATAAAATTGTAGTGTTGTTTCACAATAGAAAAGTCTCTAAGCAGGAGAGTGGAAAGAACAATATATCGTATACCTACTCAAATCCCATTGAATTCCTCAATATGAAATATTAAAGTCAAGACAGATACACAATGGATTCTTTTTTTCCCATGTTCTCCTCTAGTGGAATATTTTCCATATTCTCCTCAAGCTCCAGCTCAGAGCACATTCAAAAGTGTGTTGTGATTATACCAGGGAAGGGTCTTCAAATTCTGCCAAAGGCATTAATCCATTGTTCTGGGGTATTTGAACTAAGTGATGAAACAGCAGTTGGATACCTTTGAGCATTTTGGTTGATTTTAGCAGTCACAAGGTTGGCTACTTTGTCCAAAACAGAAAGGGAGAAATTAAAAATGTATTCCAGGTGGATGGCTATAGGAAAGCTTTTCTTCCTTTGTTGGTGTTTCTGGCATTAAGTGTTCACCTCTGCTAAGCAGTGTGGCCTTGTTGGAACTGGAAGCAACGAAGAACTCTCTCTCCCCAGTGAAGCCAAATTTCCTATCAGTGGAAGTGATCGTGGTCCTTGTTGCTAAGATTCCCTCTGAGCAGCAGGAAGAGATCATTAGATGTAAAATTCACCTTGGGCCTGGCCTTGAAGAGCAAGCAAATGGCAACAATTTGTACCATCCCCTTAGTGTTTCTGTTTCTATTCACAGTACAGAATGGTTTTTCTCAGCAGGATATGAACAATGATACCAAAAACCCAACACAACAAACTTACTCTATTGAAAAATTGGCCATGAAAATTAAAAGCAAACGTGTTAGGAAATTAAAAGTAGAGCTTATTAGGAATGCTTTCAGCAAAAGCAATAGAAAACCCAAATAAGAGCAATTTAAGCAATAAAAAACATTGAATTAACTCACATTACATGTTGGGAGGTGGATGGGCAATTCCACATTTGGTGTGAGAGCTCAGTAATATCATCAGGTTAAGTGTTGTTGGTTTTTTGCTTTATGGTCATAAAATGGCTGCTGCAGCTCCAGTCCTTGTGACCTTATTCTAGTATCCCAATCAAGGAAAAAAGGGATGAGAACAAAAAGCTGTTTCACAGAGGTCTAGTTTTTAGCCCCAACAGAATCTTTATTATATCTCTTTGATGAAACTGAATGTCCCATTCACACCTAAACTGGCTAAGGGGCATAGGAGGCTCCAACTCATTATGCCAGTGTTGATTAAACCAGTCATACCTTTTCCCCCTAGGACTGAGGAGGGTATACTTTCACTGAGATCAAGGGGCTCCACTTACTACCTGAATAAAACCTAGAGTTCTCTTAGACAGGAAGAATGAGTATTACAATATGTCCTCCCTCTCCTATTAGACTGAAAAAAGAAAAAACAGTGGAATAGTACATTCCTCTAAAGTTTTTCCTTTAGATTCCTCTAAAGTTATTCAATCATATAGCCAAAATCAAGAGAACTGGATTCATTTCTTTTTTTCAAATAATTCCTAAGATGAAGATCATATAATTATTTTCAGAAAAAAAACTTTTCTAGCACTAACTAATCTTTTTTTTTTTTTTTTTTTTGGAGATATGTATTTATTGTCCCTTTGAATTTTTCAAAATTTATTTAAAAATATGAGTTGACACAGCTGGTTGGGCTTGTTTAGCAAAATTCAACACTTTTGAAACATACAACTGTGAATTTTTTTAAGAAAAGAGGGTCTATTTCAAATGTGGTTGAATAAATGTGATATTTGTTACACTATGAAATGGTGACAAATGACACAGCTAAAATGTTGCTCTGATCTTTTCAAAGGACTCTTTGTTCTATATCTGGATGTAGGTGATGTGTCGAGGAATGCTTTTTAAGATATTTAGGTATAAATTTGAGATGATATTAACCAAACTCTCCAGAGAAAATATTAAGTTATCTTTATGTTACTTTTATTTTCCTTCATCTCCTTATGGAGTATTTAATTATGTGGCATAAAAATTGGAGATATTTCTTCTTAGGTATGACTCATAGTTTTTCCCACAGTGCATAGTACTTTTTACATTAAAAATGTACTTTGAGAAGTCTATATATGTCCAGAAATGCCATAATTTTTTTTTTCCTTGACAACCATTTGACCTGGTAGGTGGGTTGCTTTTTATAAAATTGAAAGTTGAGTTTCACAAATTTTTTTCCTTTAAAATTGCAGTGCAGAAAAGGTAGATTATCTCTCATCAGAGGCACAAAGTAGATTATCTCTCAGTGGGCATTAACAAATGTAGTAAAGAAAATTAATCATGTGAAACTTCTGGAATTCTTCTTTTTCAAACACCTGAATAGGAACCTTTAAGATATTTTTCAGATTTCTTTATGTTTTTGTCATTGAGCAATACAGCATTTAGGAGCTTGGATTTAGAATCAAACATGTAAGTTTAAATTTTGCTTTTATCAGTTACTACTTGTCTAGTAATGTAGTAGTGAAAGTCGCTCAGTTGTGTCCAACAGAGATCTCTACAACCCCATGGACTGTAGCCCACCAGGCTCCTCTGTCCATGGAATTCTCCAGACAAGAATACTGGAGTGGGCTGCCATTCTCTTCTCCAGGGGATCTTCTCAACCCATTGATTGAATCTGGGTCTCCTGCATTGCAAGCAGATTCTTTAATATCTAAGCCACCAGTCTAAGCTGAGCAATTTGATGAGTTTCTTTAAATATTAAACCCCTTAGCAGTTAATGAATGTTTAAAAAGTAAAATAATTCTCATACAAATATAAAATGAATGCATAACAAAGATTCTTAAACTCAATAATTAATAAGGAAAATGTTTAGCTGTTATAACTGGCACAAAGGAGAATTAATATTCACCCTCATACTATGCTATTACAGATGCTGAAGTGAATTTGCTAACGGATGCAAAGTGGTCAGTAGGCATTAATTGGTTGTGTCTTCACCAGACAAATCTTACTTGTATTTCATTTAATAAGAATCATTTACATTACATCAGTTTTCTACAACTTGCTGAGTTGTAAAATAATTAAGACAATGAAAGACAATAGTAATCCACTCACACGGAAGAAGGTACTAGAAGGGAGGTACTAGTCTCTGCGGTTTCTTAACTAAGGCATCCATTAACTGCTTCTAGGGAGAATGAATGCAATTGAAAATACAGTCTATTATAGACAATAACCAGGTACCTGAGTTTGAAATCAAAGATCTTCTGATTTGCAAGAGCTTGGCTTTTTAGAGTAAAAGTTCTTCCTGAGTTCCAAACACTTCCTTTAAACTTCAAAAAATGGTCTTTAAACCAGTGTGCTGGAGAGCACAGGGAAAGCAATGTCATTTTCTCATCCTTTCTAAGTATGAATGGAGGAGGCTGGAGGGAAAGGAAACCCAGACAGTGACCTAACATGTTCCCTGACACCTCTGGGTGGTTTCCTACAAAGGGCAAGAGATGCTCCAAGATGGAGATTGAGATAAGGATGCTGAGAGCAGAGGAGCCTGACCAGGTTTCCCTCTTGGGATTCTGGGAAGAGGCAGCCTCACAATATTTCCAACTTTTGTATGAGATGATTGTGATAGAAATAAAAATATTGCAGCATGAAATATGTGGGGTGAGAAATAGCCCAACCTCTATAATAACCTCCATCCCCAATTTCCTAGACTTCCTAGTCTGGGGGAGATTCCACAGGTGGGGTATTCTAAGTGCTGGGTGAGTTAAAGAAGGTACAGAGGACTCATACCTCCGGAACCTAGGGCTCAGACAGCAGGAGATCATGGCACTCCCCACAGGCAGACAAAGCTGGGTACAGCAGCTGCAGACACTGCAGGACAGGAACCAGAGCCATAGATCACAGGGGAAAGAACATCTCAGCAGGGACCAGAGGGAAAAGAGGCAGCACTCAGACAACCAGACACCACCCCCTACACTCAAACAACCTTCTGAGTTTCCTTGAGAGAGGAGAAAGTTCTACGTGAAGTTTGACCTTTCCAATAACTGACCCTGAACCCTGAGTCAATTATTCACCCTAAAGTGTCTATACTCCAACCCACAGTGACTGAATTGACCTGAACTGGACAACTTCCATTATTTCCACTATGGCGTTAAGCATTAGGTACAACAGTGACACACGTGAGACAGTACATCATGGATGTTTTACAAAAATAATGTAGAATAAACCCATCTGCCATAGTACCTTACTATTGCAAGCACCTCTACTAGAAGCATCTCACCCTCTTTCATATATTTTAGTTAGTTATTTGTAAAGTATTTCTCACTAGATTCTGGTGAAGCCCACTAGCTTCTGGCCAGACCTATGTTTTGTGAATTGTTTTGTAACACCTAGCCTGTACATAGTAGGTGCTCAATAAATGTTTAGTGAACTGAGCTATGTTTTTTTCCTTAAAGTTTCAGGATTTCTTTTTCAAAGGATATACATATTCTCCACTCTGCAACAATTTCAGAGCTGAAAGGGTATTAGTGGTTTTAATTTTATTTCTATCATATATCTTCTTCATTTTATTTTTATTGAAGTATGGTTGATATACAATATTGTGTTAGTTTCAGGTGTACAGCAAAGTGATTCAGATATATATATAAACAGATATTCTTTTTTAGGTTCTTTTTCATTATAGATTATTACAAAGTATTTAATACAGTTCCTTGTGTTTATCATGTATTTTCCAATTATAGAATCATTAAAAGTGTGTGCATATACCCATACCATATATATATGTATATATACATATGTGTGAACATACATGTATAGTGATGATATCACATGGCTCTTAAATGGCGTGATTCCTCTGTACTGACTAGTGTGCCTTCACCATACAGATCATGGTCATGGTCTTGTATTCTGCTGGAGTATACAGGCAGTAGTGACTATCGTGTGGGCATCCGTGCAAAGGAGCAACTGGCTCCCCCTTCACGCAGCTGACCATGGTCGGGTTGCTGCCAGCCGCTACACACTAGACCTCCATCGAACTGTCAAAGTTGTTTTATCATGCATGGCGAGATCATTTTTTTTCCTGACATGTTGAAATTAACCCAGAACTCAGCATTGTGTAAAGTTGCTGAATTGTTCTTTCCAATAGACATTTTCTTTTATTTAACAGTCTTGTTTTCACCTGCCTGAAATGGCAGTGTCTGGCATAGAAAGCTGCAAGCTGCATGAGTACAAGGATGACAGAAGCTCACAAATCTCAGCATCGCAGGGTGGCTGCTTGTCCCATGGTGTCACCTGACCACAAGGACAAGGCCCTAAGTAACCTCCTAGGAAGAGAACCTAGCCAAGCACACCAAGACATCTGGTATGTTGGGAGTTGAGACCCTGATGTTGCCTTGAGATCTCTGAGCATGACATCAAGTGCTACCCCTCCCCGCTATGATGTCTTCCCATTCTTGGTAACTCTTGCCTTACTACCGATTCTGCACGCTGACTCGGCACCCTTGCTCCATTTGCTGATACTGGTCATTCCTCTTTTTTAAACTACTCTCCACACTACTTGAATGCATCCTGATAAGCATTATCCTGTTCTACCCGACTCATCTCCCTTGCTGAAGGTGGTCTTGGGCTACAGACATGAGTACCCTTCTGCCTTGCCTTTAACTCTCTTCCTGATTATTTATGAGATGTCTGAAGTGCTAGCTCTGTTAATTGCTGGCTCAGGGAAGATTTCATGACCCGTCGTGTCACCTCTGATGGCACCTTTGAGGGTTCATTAAGAAATGTGCTTAAATGTGCCTCACCAAATGGCCTGAGATAGCGACAACTTTTGGTAGACCATTCTTAACACCTGTTAATGGATTTTATTTTTACTCTGGATGGCTAAAATGTGAACTTTTATAACTAATGAAACGTTCTAAGTCTTTATAGTCCAAAATATGAGGTCTTCATAAAATCTTCCTGACTTCTAAACTGCAACAACTTAAGTTTAAACTGCACAATAATGTTTAAGTATTGTTCAAAACAGATTTATTTAAGTTTCAGACCATATAACACAACTATGTACAACATACTCTTATTTCAGATTCTATTACAAAAGATGGCTACTGTACAAGAGAGGTTAACTGCCCCCTTGGCTTATAGAATGGAAGTGCAGTCCAACTGTGAGAAGGAAATTCACTACTTACCACCAGGAAGATACAGATGGTTTATATCATTCCTGTAGTCTAAATTATTAAAGTTAAAACATTTAAAACAGCACCTGGACTTTATAAAAGCTCTATGCTACAGATAGATTCCAAATTGTTTAGCAGTACAATCATAATGGCTTATGTTATTTTCTAAGAAATTTTCTTTTGAAATTACATTACTGTTTGATGCTTCTCAAAGTTGATTTGTGGGTGGGGTCTAGTCTGAGAGAAATCTGCTTTTATTTTTGACTGATAGCAAAATGAAAGAAACATATTTTTACCTCTTTTGCCTCTTTTTCTTTTGAATTACTCAAAAACATCTAAACCTTAGAACACTAGGCAATCTTTGAAGGTTGAGCTCGATGAGAAAAGCAAATTGGAGAAAGTTCTCCAAAATGTAATAAAGTGATTTAAAAAGTGGTTAAAGCAGTAAAGATTTTAGCCCAGTCAGTTACAGCAAATCAAAACATTCACCAATGGTTCCTCCCTAGATATGAATGCAGCAACAGCCGATTTAGATAACCAGTCAATTTGGACAGTTGAAAAACAGAACATTTGATTGAAATGGTTGCTGGACAAATTCTTTTTCAGTGCCTCTCTAGCTTTTTGTGGCCCAAAGGTCATGAATTGTGTGTGGAAGAAAAGCTGTACAGCAACCAGTAACTTACCTAGGTAATACATGTTACACTGAATCCCAAGTCTGCAGTTCCAGGAGTACAGATTCAATAGAGGTTCTGTCAAAATAGTGAAAAGAATATATGGAAATGTGCTATGAGACTCATTTAATGCTCACTGTTTTCTTTTGCATAATTTCCTTAAATTTTGTCAAATCATATGAAATTGACTTTTAAATAAGTAAAATGGTAGGAGATAATTCTAGCCGATTCGTTTTCAAAAGGATTTTGCTGTTTTTGTTTTTCCCTTTGTTTATGACTCTTTATACAACAGAATAGGGTCTTTATTTCATTCAGGATCTCATGCTCCTAATTCTGGACTTGAGTTCTCTTTCAAAACACCACATGTATATGTGAAATGGAGATGATGGGGCTGAACGTGAACTATCTCTAGGGTATGGGGTGGGAATCGCTTTGTTTTTCCTTATTCTATGGTATGAGTTTCTTTCCATCTCATTCCCTTCTTTCCTTGAAAATGAATTGTAGTGTACAATCAATTATATAAGCCTCTCAAAAAAGAGGTTGTCCTGTCCTAGTATTTGTATACATATATATATATATATATATATATACACACACACATATATTCAAGTGTGTATATGTTGTGTATGAATAATATGACAGGAAACCCTCTTATTTGAGAGGCTCATAGGGTCGGGAAGATCCACTGGAGAAGGGATAGGCTACCCACTACAGTATTCTTGGGGCTTCCCTTGTGGCTCAGCTGGTATAGAATCTGCCTGCAATGCAGGAGACCTGGGTTCCATCCCTGGGTTGGGAAGATCCCTTGGAGAAGAGAATAGCTACCCATTCCAGCATTCTGGCCTGGAGAATTCCATGGACTGTATACTCCATGGGGTCGCAAAGAATCAGACACGACTGAGCGACTTTCACTTCACTTCATATAATTGATTATGCACTATAATTCATATGGGCTCCTCTGGTGGATCAGTGGTAAGGAACTTGTCTGTCAATGCAGGAGACATAAGAGATGTGGGTTCAGTCCCTGCGTCTGGAAGATCCTCTGGAGAAGAGCATGGCAACCCATATCAGTATTCTTACCTGGAGAATCCCATGGACAGAGGAGCCTGGCAGGTTACAGTCCATGAGATCACAAAGAGTTGGACAGAACTGAAGTGACTTAGCACATACATACATACATACATACATATATATATATATATATATATACACACACATCAGTTTCAGGTAGCATAATCAATTTTACCAATATTTTATTCAGTCTAACAAATCACATTCAGCCTGTGGAAACACGCTTTCAAGAATACAGGCTGAGAGTACACAAAATTTGGAAAATACCTAAGTTAGAATTTTGTTGCCAATATTTGAACAACTGCAATAGGCTTGCAGAGAACATGTTACTACAGTTTGCTTACTTATATGTACCTAAAATAATGATTCCAAAAGAGTTTAGGGCAGAGTGGGAAGCATGGCACTGACTAGAGATCTGTTATTCCAGTTATAAAAGTACCAAACTGGACAGAAGACTAGCAGTCTGTCATATCAGCAGAGTAGTCAAGCTGAGGTTGCTCTGTGGTCCAGTGGTCTTTGAACATCGTTCATCATATAGTGATTGACAGCCTGTTGGATGCCAGACAAGGGCTGGGTACTGGAATACAAGATTAAATAAGACATCATTCCCATCTTCCAGAGCTGCAGGAAGAAAGGATAAAAGGTCAGATCAGTCAGTTCAGTTGCTCAGTCATGTCTGACTCTTTGAGACCCCATGGACTGCAGCATGCCAGGCTTCCCTGTCCAACAGCAAGGAGCTTGCTCAAACTTGTGTCCATTGAGTCAGTGATGTCATTCAACCATCTCATCCTCTCGTCTGCTTCTCCTGCCTTCAATCTTTCCCAGCATTAGGGTCTTTTCCAATGGGTCAGTTCTTCACATCAGGTAGCCAAAGTGTTAGAGTTTCAGCTTCAGCATCAGTCCTTCCAATGAATATTCAGGACTGAAATGGATAGATAAAGGCAGACAAATGAGTAAGTCACTACTGAATATGGTAGCTCTGAAATTAGAAATATTGACTTGGTGAGTATGTACACACACATACATAAAAATGTATACCATCTACCTGGTGTGTCTTTAACTCCAAGTTTTTTGTGTGCTTTTACCGTAGAGTTCTTCAAAAGGTGAATCTAATTATATCATCATCACTCATCCCTGATTAAAATCCTTTTATAGTCTTCTACCCCTTTGAGAATAAAAACAAAGCTTCTTAATATGGCAGCCTCCAAGACCCCACATCACCCTGCTCTGGTGTCCTGTCCCCCCACGTCTCCTTCACAGTATGGTTTCCAGCTATGCAGGCTTTTGATTTTTCTGGATTACTTTATTAAAATATAATCTATATACCATAGAAGTCACTCTTCACCTGTTCTAAGTGTACAATTGAAAAAATTGTGATACATTTAGAGTTTTATAAACATCATCTCAATCTAAATAGAGAACATTTCCATCTTCCTACAGGGAAACCTTGCATCCATATAGAGTTATTCTTTGGTCCGAAAACCCAACTCTATACTTGTGTTTTCTGGATGTTTTATGTAAGTATAATCACATAATAAGCGTCCTTCTGTGTCTGGCTTCTTTCTCTGAGTATTACGTTTTTAAAGGTCATCCACGTTGCCAGCATGTTTCAGTACTTCGTTTCTTTTTATTGCACAATAGTATTCTGTTGTATGGGTAACATTTTATTTATCCATTCCTCAGCTGATGGGCATTCAGGATGTCACTATTTTAGAGGTGTCATGAATCATGCTGCCATGGACATTCATGCACAGTCCTTGGGTGGACATATATCTTTCGCTGTTCTCGGATAGATATCTAGAAGAGGAACTGCTAGATCATATGATGTCTATTTTTTTTTTTTAATGAAAAACTATTTTCCAATACCTCCACAGTTTCCACAGTTTCATATATTCCCTCCAGCCATGTAGGTTACAGTTTTCCACATTCTTGTCAACCTTTATTTCTATCTACCTATTATAGCCATCTCTGTGGGTATGAAGTGGTATCTTATCATAATTTTGGTTTGTATTTTCCTAATAACATTCAGAAAACAAAGATCATGGCATCCAGTCCCAACACTTCATTGCAAATAGATAGGGAAACAATGGAAACAGTGACAGACTTTATGTTCATGGACTCCAAAATCACTGCAGATGGTGACTGCAGCCATGAAATTAAAAGATGCTTGCTCCTTGGAAGAAAAGCTATGATCAACCTTTTTAATATGACAGCATATTAAAAAGCAGAGACATTACTTTGCCAACAAAAGTCCATCTAGTCAAAGCTATGGTTTTTACAGTAGTCATGTATGGATGTGAGAGTTGGACTACAAAGGGAGCTGAGGACCAAAGAATTGATGCTTTTGAACTGTGGTGTTGAAGAAGACTCTTGAGAGTCCCTTGGACTGCAAGGAGATCCAACCAGTCCATCCTAAAAGAGATCAGTCCTGGGTGTTCATTGGAAGGACTGGTGCTGAAGCTAAAACTCCAGTACTTTGGCCACCTGATGGAAAGAGCTGACTCATTGGAAAAGACCCTGATGCTGGGAAAGATTGAAGACAGGAAGAGAAGGGGATGATAGAGGATCAGATGGTCGGATGGCATCACTGACTTGATGGACATGAGTTTGAGCGAGCTCCTGGAGACGCTGAAGGACAGGCAAGGCTGGCGTGCTGTGGTCCATGGGGTCGCAAAGAGTTATACACGGCTGAGTGACTGAACAACAACTAATGAAATTTAATATCTTTTCATATGTTTACTGAATATTTGTGTAACTTCTTTGAAGAAATGTTTGATCAAATTGTTTGCCTACCTTTCTTGGATTGTATTTTTGTTATTGAGTTATAAAAGCTTTTTATATATTCTGGATACAAGCCATTCATCAGATATAAGACTTGCAACAATTTTCTTCCATTCTATGAGTTATCTTTTCACTTTTTTGATGGTGTCTTTTGAAATGCAAAAGATTTTAATTTTTGTGAGTTTAGAATATCTATCTTTTTCTTTTATTTTGTACACTTTGATTGATTCAACTAAGGAATCATTGCATAATTCAATTCTGGCTTATTTCTACTCTCTTCTTTTTGCTGTAATCCCTCCCATCCCAACCTTTGTACAGGCTATTCCCTTAGCCTAGAACACTCTAATCCCCTCCTCCTTACTTGCTAAATTGTATCCATCCTTCAACTCTCCACACAAACATTACCTCTTCAGATGATCATGGCAATGAAAAATTCTTCCATAGACTAACACAGGTATAGAATCTCATTTCTTTGTATGTATTCACTGAATATTGGTCTCTCCACTGGACTTCCCTCATAGCTCAGTTGGTAAAGAATCCGCCTGCAATGCAGGAGACCCTGGTTTGATTCCTGGGTCAGGAAGATCCTCTGGAGAAGGGAAAGGCTACCTACTCCAGTATTCTGGCCTGAAGAATTGCATGGACTGTATAGCCCATGGGGTTTGCAGAGAGTCAGACACAGACTGACTTTCACTTTGTCTCTCCACTATACCTTAAGCTTATCAAAAATTTGGTCTATTTTTGCTTACCAGTAAAATCCTCACACCAAACGCTCTTCTTGGCAAATGGGAGGTACCCAATAAATAATTCTTGAATAAATAATAAATGAATGTCTTAGAAAGATTTCACTGGGAAAATGTCATTTGAACTGGATCTTAAAGGACAAAGTAGGAGTTTAACAAGCAAAAAAAAAAAAAAAAAAAAACCAAGGAACTGCAGGGAGAAGAAAACAAGCCTATACGAAGGAGTTAGGAAGTGATTCCCTGGCTCAGATGGTAAAAGATCCACTTGCAATGCAGGAGACCCAGGTACTATCCCTGGGTTGGAAAGATCCCCTAGAGAAGGGAATAGCTACCCACTCCAGTATTCTTGCTTGGAGAATTCGATGGACAGAGGAGCCTACTGGGGTACACTCCATGGATTGCAAAGAGTCAGACACAACTGAATGACGAACAAACACATACAGACACACACACAGAATGATGAAAGAACTTGGCATAATGAAAAGTTCATTAAAACTGTAATACATGCATGTGTGTGTGTGTATGTATAAGAGAGAGAAAGTGAAAGTTTAAGCAGCTATGCAGGGCATGGTGAAAGACCAGGGCTGGTATGAAATGTTTCCATGCCTGTAGCAGAGTGACTGGGAGTAGTCTGGGAAGTGAGGAGATGGGGCTGGAGTGGGAGGAGCCTCTATGCATGGAGAGATCCCTGAAGAGGTCATGCAATATCCTTCCGCATTCCCTGCCTCGCCCCAGCATCTTGGGTATGCTGACAGCATGTGTTGAGAATTATGTTTTGTAAAAGCAGTGTCAAAGAGAATAATCCAAAAGGAGTCTTGTGATGGAATGTCAAACACCATCGCCCCTGTTTAGGGGAGACATTTTTGTTAGTAAGGCTCTTGTATTCAGATTACAGCCTGTTAGGGAACCTGCAACAGGAGGGGCATCCTTAGATAGGAACAAGAATACTCAGGTATCCTTGACTCAACCAGTTCAGTGTTGAACTCTGCAAACAATGCAATTTACAAATGGCAAACTCGGACAGATTTTAACATGAGAAGAAGATCTCATCTAATGAGGAGCTACAATACCAAGGAAGCTGGGCTTTGAAAGCAGGACTCCGCATACGCTAAATTAAGCTTCCAAAAGAGACTGTCAAATGGCGGTTTGTAAAATAATTTGGGGAATCACGTATTTCCACAGTCTGTTTCTGTGTGTGTGTGTGTGTGTGTGTGTGTGTGTGTGTGTGTGTGTGTGT